>NC_081411.1:671226060-671526060 GCF_030272615.1 Cryptomeria japonica | reverse complement strand
AAAATAGCTTGAAATCACCAATATTTTATTTTTATGGTTTGAAAATAGCTTTAAATCACCAATAATGTTTTTTTATGGTTTGAAAATAGCTTGAAATCGCTAATAATTTATTTTTATGGTTTGAAAATAGGTTGAAATCGCCATTACAAATATTTTTCTGGTTTTAAGAACATTACCATTCGCCCATGCAATTATTTTTTGGTTTTAAAAATACTATAATTCGCCAGGATGTTTCACAAAATTTGAGCGATCACAGCTAATTCGCCAATGGAGATTATTATTTTTCTTCGTAAACCACAAAAATTCACTAGTAAAATTAAAATTTTCCTCAGAATTATACGACTTTTGCCAAGTTGTTACACCTTGTCCAAGGGGGGGTTTTCTTAAAGTTTTCCCTGGGACTCTATTTCAAATCATTTATGGACATGTGGAGTGTTGGCTTGTTTTTTGTATCTTTCTCTTTCAGTTTTCAAGATTCATCCTCCAAAAAGAAGAAAAGGAAATAGTCTATTCCTGCCAATATTTCAAAGCCAAAGAGAAGCAAGGTAGAAGATTTTGTCATAATTAATGATTCAGAATCTCCTGTAGCTAAAGGAGATTCAAAAGTTGCAAAGCAAGAAGCTAAAGATTCAGATGATGAGTCTAATTTGCTAAAATTAGTTGAAAACATGAATGGAATCAAGAAGATTGGTGTGAATTGGCTAACTTTAGTCAAGTTTGATAGAATTGAAAGCATTCTGATGAAGAATTTGATCCAAAACGACGTGAGCCCTAAAGATATCAGTAATATTCTTTTGAAATCTCTAAATGAGGTTCTGAAAGAAAGAATGTTTGAGCGGTCAATTAAGGAAAAAGGTTTGGAAATGTAGAACCTACTAGATGAGTGCATTAATGAACAAATAACTTATCAATATGTATTGAAGAATTGAGAGACTGTATCCGAAATGCTAGCAGAATATATAGGTATTATATCTATTGGCTAGCAGCTTCAATGAAGTACAAGAGTAAGATTGATGCTATTGAAGAAAAGAGTTAATTCTCTTTAAGCTAAGCTCCTATTGGTACAAAGGCAAAAATAAGACTTTGTGAACATATTTTAGAAAGTTAAGGAGATTATTGAAGCTAAGCTAGAGCATTTTTCGGCATTGCTTGAGAATGCAGTTGAGTATGAGTAGAATCCATTTGCTTCGAATGAGTTTTTGAATTCAGTCAATCTGTTAGTTGAGTGCAAAATTCTTTCAGTAAGTATCGAATTGGCTATTAATTCTTGGGAATTTCTTCTTCCGAATCTAAAAGAAAAATACAAGTTTATATTTTTGAAGAAGAGCAAGTGAATGTTTTGGTTTGATATTTAAGTTTTAACATTTTTGGGTGTATATATCTATTCTTTATTTATTTTTCATTCAAAGGCATCCTTTGTCCTTGATGTCAAAAGGTGGAGAAAGGAATATGAATTTGAGGAGCTACATAAGTAAGGGGGAGTTGTGCGCAGTCATGCTTTGAATATGTTTTTCCATCAATGACAAGGGGGATATTGTTGGAGATTGTTACACTTGTGTGAATAATGTTGTTATTGATGTTAAACTAGCTATCTGGGTATGTGCACCAAGTTGTGGTACCAAAAGGGGGTCTTAAGATGCCACTTTTTTTCTGAAATCAGTAAAGTCTGAACTTCAACGACAAATTGAAGATAGTTACACTCCAAATTTGAAGATGCAACAAGAACAAGAGTCAGAGTGCTTCAAATATAATTTCTAAACTACTAATTTTTTTTTAAAATGGTGGAGATTAAGGGCTTCAAAAAGGGGGCCACAAAAAGTGGTCCTATTTTTATGCAAAAAACATAACATAGCGTCTGTTGTGGCCCCCCTAAAATGTTAACTTTTTTTCTGAATTTTTAAAATCACTTCAGTGAGAAATTAGCTAACACCTTGAAGTTTATGCCAGAATTTTCAGCTAATTTTTTAATGAGTATATGATTTTTTACTAATTTTCGAAGTGGACACATCCTGAAAAACAAAAATTTGAGCGTGCTCCCCCCTAAAATCATTGAAAACAAATCAAAAATCAAAACTTTTTTTTTTTAAATTGTGTAGAATGGAGTCTAGTTTCTAAAAATGTATTTTTTTTCAAAATCTAATGAACGTGTAAAAATCTAGACCCAAAATAGTGCATGTTGGTTTTTGACACAAAATGGACACACTAACAAAAGAAATTATAGATGAAAGACTTAATGAAATCAAAATTTAAAATAAATTACAATTTTGGATAACTAAGAGGGAGCTCAATTTTACCATAGTATTTTTTGTAACTTCATTGAAACACATGCAAACCTGATGGAGAGCACGACCAAAAATATGTCAAAATTTTCAATGTTCTGACAAAAACAGGTCTCTAGCCTGAAATGGTCATCCAAACCTTTGGGTTGGATGCCCAAGGAAAATCCAAACCATAAGTTTGGTGTTTCACAAAGCGGGACATTTGGCACTCGCCAAATATGGCGAGTTCCCTATTTGGCGTGTGCCAAATGTGATGAATGGATATTCCATTTGGCGCATGCCAAATGTGGTCCATATTCCACATTTGGCATGCACCAAATGTGGATGAAGAGGGAGATAGCTTGAGGATAGCAGAATAAGGGAATTGTGAGAGATAGAAAGGGGAGGGACAAAGAAGAGTATGTATCTATAAGAATGAAGAGCCTGAGATGAGGTAAGGGGATAGAGAGAATATGAGATCTAGTTCATAGAGAGAGATGGAACTACGAGGGAAGGGAGATAAAGAAGGGAGAGGTGAGAGGAAACCATATGACCCCTTACAACACCATACGACCCATAACAACACTCTATTGTGTCCTAAGGGGTCATATGGTGTCATAAGGGGTCATAGGACACCATATGACCCCTTACAACACCATACGACCCATAACAACAGCCTATTGTGTCCTAGGGGGTCATATGGTGTCCTAAGGGGTCATAAGACACCATATGACCCCTTAGGACACCATACAACCCATAACAACACCCTATTGTGTCCTAGGGGGTCATATGGTGTCCTAAGGGGTCATACGACACCATATCACCCCTTACGACACCATACGACCCATAACAATACCTAAGCGGTCATATGGTGTCCTATGGCCCCATAGGACATCATATGACCCCTTAGGTGTCCATATGACCCATAACGACACCATATTGTGTCCTAAGGGGTCATATGGTGTCCTAAGGGGTCATAGGACACCATATGACCCTTTAGGACACCATACGACCCATAACGACACCATATTATGTCCTAAGGGGTCATATGGTGTCCTAAGGGGTCATAAGACACCATATGACCCCTTAGGACAGCATATGACCCATAACGACACCATATTGTGTCCTAAGGGGTCATACAGTGTCCTAAGGGGTCATAAGACACCATATGACCCCTTATGATACCATACGACCCATAATGACACCCTATTGTGTCCTAGGGGGTCATATGGTGTCCTAAGGGGTCATAGGAAACCATATGACCCCTTACGACTATTGGTATTTTGGTATGGTTTTGTCATTGATGTCAACACTTACTGAATACACCTACTTTGGAGATCTAGCAACATTCACCAACAGGATATATTGTTCACTGGTACTGTGCAACAATTTTTGGTATATGGTTCACCGGCAAGATAAATTGTTCACCGGTACCTATAATGACGTGGAAGACACTTGGTAATGTCAAAGACATCATGTGGACAATTTATTTTGAAATAATAATCATTAGTATATTCATATTTTCATATTTGCTTTTAGCGACAAATAGGTCTAGGTTATCTAAGGGTTACACCAGCAGGTTTATCTTCTCCAGATCAGCATGGCACGCTATGGAGATGATTTATTATTGTTGTAAATGCATCAAGCCGACATGTTTAATCGGTTATTGGATCGGATATTATATTATTTGTAAAATGTTTTTATTGTAATATCTTGTAGAGTCGACGTACTAAAATTGGTCTTAGGGTATGGTATAAATGTAAGATCTTATTTGTAAGATCAAGTGTGGAATGCGAAGAAGGTATATTGTGAAGGTATATGCAAGATTAAGCAGAGATATACACGAAGACATCATTTGAAGGTGAAGCTAGGTTTTTGTGAAGGCATATTGGCATTACACTGGTGCTGAATCCAGCATATGAAGATGCTATTTTATGCAGTACATTCTTATTGGATTTAACCATCCAACTATAGTCAGTGTGACTCCTATTTGTGATTGAGCAGTGAGCTCTAGGCTATTGGCCTTTCTGCATGTGCAGACCCCTCTTGTACACTTACTATCTGCAGTAGTATCATCTGATTGTGGGTAAGGTTTCCCACCATGGTTTTTCCCCTTACAGGGTTTCCACCTAAAATTATTTGGTGACATGTGTTGTGGATGACTTTATGTTTATGTTTCATGCATTAATTCTTACCGGTATAGCAATTTATTGTTAACACTGTCTACCAGCATACTTAACTGGTTTATGGGTATTAAGCATTAAGTTGGTTAATAATTTTTTGGTTTGAATTTATTTAACAACTGATTCACCACCCCCCCCTCTCGGTTGTCTCCAGGACCTAACAATTGGTATCAGAGCCTACTCCTCTTTTCAAAAGTTTAACAACTTGAGGAGATCCAATGTCTACTAATTATTTTAGGAAGGACAGTCCTAAACTTGTTGGAACCGACTATGGGATATGGAAGATCAGAATGGAGACACATCTGAACTGCATTGGTAAAGACATCTGGGAAGTTACTAAGAATGGCTATATTGCTCCTACTCAAAGTCAGCCTAATCCACCTAACTTGGCTAAAGAAGAAGAAAATGAATGCAAAGCAAGAGAAGCACTTTTGAGCGCATTATCAGATCAACAAATCATGGGATTATCAGATAGGTCTACTACTAAAGCTATTTGGAATCATTTGGAAACACTGAATGAAGGAGATTCCATAGTCAAAATTGCAAAACTTGAAAGCTTTCGAGTCAAGTATGAACATCTGAAAATGTAAGAAGATGAAAGGATTTCTGCTTTTATGGAAAGAGTAAATGAAATTGTTTTGGGTATCCAATGTTGTGGAGGAACCTTTTATGAGGATGAAATTGTTTCAAAAATCTTAAGAGGTTTGCCACCGGCATATGAAATGAAAGTTACTACTATAAATGAGTTGAGAACAATGCCTAATACATCAGTAAATAGGGATACATTGATTGGAAAAATCTCAGCTTTTGAAATTGAGGAATTTGGTCCTGTTGCTACTATAAAGACTGATTTGGCCTTTAAAGCATTAACATCATCTACTCCATCATTTGAAAAATCAGATTGGAGAGCCTTTTATGCAAGAGAACTTGAAGAACTTGAAGCACTATTTGCAAGGAAAATGCCAAAAGGTCCAATTGGAAGTAAGTATGAAGGTAAGGCACCCTTTAAATGTTTGAACTGCAATAAGATTGGTCATATGGCTTCAAGATGCCCTGATAGACATGCTAGACTAAGAGAAGAAGCTAGAAGGACATACAAGCCTAATCCTGAATATCAGAGATACAGATTTAAGAAGAACAAAGATAAATCTTGTTACATTATTGATGAAGGTGTGACTAATGATTCTGATGAGGATCCAGCAGACAATGGATGGGTTTCTGTTGCTATAACAGAAGATCAACCAACACCTATTGCTCAACTGGTAGAATAGCAAATAAAGTTGAATCAAAGGATGAATGGATTATTGACTCAGGATGCTCACATCATATGGCTGGAGACAAAGGTAAATTCTTGAACTTTCAAGAATACAATGGAGGTTTAGTAAGATTTGGAGATGACAAAGCCTGTTCAATCAAAGGTAAGGGCTCAATATCTCTTGATGGTAAACATAACACCGACAATGTCTACTATGTTGAAGGATTAAAGCATAATCTTTTAAGTGTTGGTCAATTAGTTGAGAAGGGTTTTCAGTTACAATTTAAAAATGGAAAATGCAAAATCATGATTAGAACTGGTTTGGAAATTGCAACCGGTAATCAGACTAGAGGTAATATCTTTCATTTGAATAACAGTGAAAAGGCATGCTTAATTGCACATATAGATGAAAGTTGGTTATGGCACAAGAGACTATGTCATGTAAATTTTGATTGCATGGTAAAAATTAGTACTTCCAAGGTAGTTAGAGGTCTACCTAAAATTGTGAAACCTCATAATACAATTTGTAAGGAATGTCAATTTGGAAAACAAGTTAGAGCTAGTTTCAAAAGTATTCCAGAAAAATCCAATAATGCTCTTGATTTAATCCATACTGATTTATGTGGTCCAGCTAGAACTAAAAGCTTACAAGGTGATAGATATTTCATGCTAATTATTGATGATTATTCTAGAATGTGTTGGGTTACTTTTCTCAGAGAAAAATCAGAAGCACTTGGGAAGTTCAAACTATTCAAAGCAATTGCTGAAAATGAAACCGGTAAGAAAATCAAATGTTTAAGATCAGATCAAGGAGGAGAATTCACATCCAGAGACTTTAATACATTCTGTGAAGTGAATGGAATCAAAAGACAATTATCAACACCTTAGACACCACAGCAGAATGGAGTTGTTGAAAGGAAAAACAGAACTATCTTGGATTCAGCAAGAAGTATGTTATCAGAACCAAATCTACCACATGTGTACTAGAGAGAGGTAGTAAGCACTACTTTCTATACATTCAACAAAGTTCACATCAAAGGTGAAACCGATAAGACCCCTCATGAACTATGGTTTGGTAATATTCCTACTCTTAAGTATTTCAGAATTTTTGGAGGTAAATATTATATTAGAAGAGATGAGTATATTCGCAAATTTGATCCTAGAAGTGATGAAGGAATATTTCTTGGTTATTCATCTAAGAGCAAGGCATATAGATGTTTTAATAAAAGATTGCAGAAAATTGTTAAGAGTACAAATGTAAAGATTGATGAACAATTCAGAGGAACTTCAAGGTATATAGACTCTGAACCGGCAACAGAAGTTATGGCAAATGAACCTACACTGAATCCAATGGTACAAAATGAAGATCTAGTTAACCCGGTATCATCAGAGCATTCCACAGTAATTGAAGAACAACAACAAACTAAGACACCTCGGTATGTAAGACTGAATCATTTTGAATATCAGATAATTGGAAACAAATTTAAAGGAGTTATGACAAGAGGAAGATTGGCAAATGAAGAAGTATGTCTTATTTCTCAAATTGAACCATCATCTATCAATGAGGCATGTGAAGATAAATTTTGGATTAAAGCTATGGAAGAAGAATTAGGACAAATTGAGAAGAATAATACTTGGACATTAGTTCCCTGGCCTAAAAATAAAAATGTAATTGGAACCAAATGGGTATTTAGAAACAAACTTAATGAAGATGGAAAGGTTATCAGAAATAAAGCAAGACTAGTCTATAAGGGATATTCTCATAAAGAAGGAGTTGATTACAATGAAACCTTTGCACCGGTAGCCAGAATTGAGGCAGTTAGATTATTCTTGGCTTTTGCAGCTCACAAGGATTACAAAGTTTATCAAATGGATATTAAATGTGCAGTTTTGAATGGAGATCTTGAAGAGGAAGTTTATATTGAACAACCTGATGGATTTTCTTTAATAGATGACAATGATATGGTTTGTAGGTTAAGAAAAGCTCTGTATGGATTGAAACAAGCCCCAAGAGCTTGGTATGGAAGATTGGATAAGTATCTTTTAAAGATTGGTTTTACTAAAAGAAATGCAGATAGCAATTTATATTACAAAGTAACTAATAATGACATCTTGATTATTGAAGTATTTGTTGATGATATAATCTTTGGAGGAAAAGATGGATTATGTAAAGAATTTTCTCTTGAAATGCAACAAGAATTTAAAATGTCTATGATTGGAGAAATAAAATTCTTTTTAGGATTGCAGATTTCACAGACTGATAAAGGTATATTTTTGAGTCAATCTAAGTACTTGAAAGAACTACTTAAGAAATTTGCGATGGAGAACTCTAAATCGGTAAGCACACCTATGACTACAAATGAAAAAATATCTCAAAGGGATGAATCTACACTTGTTAATCCAACTAGATACAAATCTATGATAGGAGGTTTACTGTATTTGACACAAACCAGGCCTGATATTATGAATACAGTATGTATTGTTTCCTAGAGAAAATCATGAATCAGCAGTGAAAAGGATTTTCCAGTACTTACAAGGCACAACAAATCTTGGATTATGGTATCCTAAAGATGAAAATTTTGATCTATGTGCATATATAGATGCAAATTGGGCAGGAGATGTGGATAATAGAAAAAGCACTACTGGAGGAGCATTCTTTCCTGGAAAGAGATTAGTTTCTTGGCTGAGTAAGAAACAGAGTTGTACATCTTTACCAACAGCAAAATCAGAATATGTTGCAACAGCAACAAACTGTACACACGTAATTTGGCTTAAGCAAATGTTGAAAGATATAAAGGTAGAATGCAAGGAACCTATTCCTATATACTATGATAATGCAGCAGCAATTGATATATCTAAAAATCCGGTATTACATTCTAACATAAAACATGTTTCTATAAAACTAAATTTTCTAAGGGAAAAAGTTGAAGAAAAAGAGATAAAACTAGTCTATGTGAATACTAAAGAACAACTTGCAGACATTTTCACAAAACCTTTGACTAAGGAGACTTTTGAGTATCTCAAGGATTAGCTTGGAGTCATACCACCACTGGTAGATACTTAGATAGTTGATGATTGTCATCAACCGATAGAATTAAATGGACAAATATTTTATTCCAGTATTTGATGAGGAAGCTACTTCTTAGGGGGAGTAGTTGGTATTGAATTGGTTGGTATTTTGTATGAACTTGACTTTTGTGACTTTGGCATTTGATGTCAAAGGGGGAGAGATATCTATGTAAAAACACATTATTCTTTTTGATGAAAGATTTCAGGGGAGAAATTTTGGAAATCACATTTAAGGATCTTATGACTTCAATTGACAAAGTAAAAGGGAAGATCACGAGGGAGAACCATGACTGTCAGTAGTAAGGTTCCCTCACTATGAGTCATGCAAGAGAAATACCAAAAAATTTCAAGGCAAAGCTAAGTTCGCCAAGAAATTTTCAAGTATCCTGAAGGGATAGATAGGGTGTATGTCCCCCTACGTTAAAGCGATCGCACATGCCTCAATGGGGGTGATTGCTTTAAGGTAGTGATACACATAAGAAATAAGAAGAGAAAGGAGCACGTTATCACAAAGATTTAGCCCCCAAGTGTGAGATAAACCCAAGGATAATAGATACAAAACACAAAGCACGAGGTGACTTCGCTTTCCTCGAGGTCAGTATGCTGTATGATAATTTATGTATATCATATGTATGTATGCATAATTGTTCTTCATTCCCCAATCAAGGAAGGTCACCTAGAAGAAAGGAACACATGTGTCTTTTGAGTCAACATGAGAGCGACCAAAAGAGATCTCAATGCTTTGCATCATCCTCAAGTAGACAACACTAAGGACAACAAATAGAAGAATGAGAATAACACATAGAAGAAGTAACGAAAGAGAGGATGAGAGAGTCTGCTATGCTAATGAAACTAGTCTAGCACGTCATCTACCCCTCGATCTTGCTGATCAATGTTTCGGGAAGGCAGGGAACACGCTAGAGGAAGAACATCCAACATAGCAGATGGAGCTATCACAAGATCCAAACAAGGGCTATGTTCATGTTCCAAGCCACGTTGTTCTTGTCTAGGAGCTAGGATAAGTGCTTTAGAAAATTCGTTAGATAAATGGTTATCAATATCAACAAGTTCATATTCACTATCAGAAGCAAGAGGAGTAACATTTTCATCATGAATAACATTTTCATCTATATCATCATCAAGATTTATAAAAATAGGATCTTTAACTCGCACAGGATCAAGATCATCATGTATCTTATGTTTAGGAGATTTTGGAGAAAATGGAATTATGCTTGTTGAAGGTGTTTTTGGAGATTGCGAAGTTTGAGAAGCAGCTGCCTGAGCTCTAAGACGACGCTTTCGTTGGCGTTCACATGCAGAACGATTTCATCTAGTCTTAGTAGGAAGTGGAGAAGATTGAGGAGGAGGAATGTTCTCATCCTTATCACTTGGGTGTTTAGGTTGTGGTCTGTTAGGCTGGATAATAGGAGAAGAGGAAGGTCTCTTCTCTCTATAAAAGGAAGGAGGAGGAACTGCTCCATATAAAGGAGGAATATTTGGTTTAGGAAGGAGACCAAGTCCATCATGACGAGGAGGTATAGGCCTTCTTTTAGAAAGTTTATTAGGTGTAGAAATAGTCACATCCATAGGAATGGGTTGGGAATCTTCTTGAGGAAAGACATTAGTTTTATCTTTCAAAGGAAGAACTTCCTTCTCAAGAACGATAGGAATATCAAGTTTGGGTGTTCTAGGTTCACTTAGAGATAGGATCATATCTGTTTTCCACTTTTGATAAGATTTGAAACGATGATCACTTCGCGGAGGAAGAGATTGGAATTGTTTAGGCCAAAAGTAATCAATAGGAATGCTAGAAGTTCTTTCAGCTGGTTTAAAGAGACTATGATTGACAGTAACAACTTCACCATTATGGGGAAATTTCAAACATTTATGAATAGGAGAAGCAATAGCTTTCATGGAAGATAGCCAAGGATAGCCAAGCTTCACACAAAATTGTTCGGATGAAGGAATAATAGCAAATTTCACATCAAGGGATTTGTCATGGACCTCAATAGGTAATATAATAGAACCAATTGCAGGAGAAGAAAATGCATCAAATAATTTCACAATCACATATGTTTTGTCATAGATCACTTGATTCAATTGCAAAGTAAAAAGAAATTCTTCGGTAATAACATTAACCATGCATGAAGGATCAATAAGCACTCCATGGCAAGGTGTATTCTTGACTTTTACAACTATGTATAAAGGACCATCAGGTGCCCTGATAGTTTCACTAGAATCAAATGTGATGGAAGGTTCTTTAGGGTTTTCTTGTTGCTCTACAAAGTTAATCACATTCGGAGTCATAGACACAAGACCATCAGATGAGAAAGAGGAATCGTTAGCCTCAATCGCATTAGAGGTATGAGAAGGTAATGGATCAGTAAAAATCTGAAGATTTTGGTTAGGAGGAGTTACAGATGTATTGCCTTTATCATTCACTCCAGAAACAGAGATAGTATTATTATCAATCAAATCTTGAATTTTACCCTTTAAAGCAAAACATTTTTTAGTATCGTGGCCAGGTTGACGATGAAATTGACAAAAAGATTTGTTATCAAAATAAGGTGAATTAATCTTTGTAGGATCTATTTGCCTTATAGGAGGGAGAGTAAGCACATTTTGTTCCAATAACTTATTCATAATACTATGCAATGATTCATTCAAAGGAGTAAACTTTCTTTCTTTCTTGAAAAACTTAGAAATAGGAGGCACACTTGATGCTGCATTCACATTGTTGTTGATGATGTGTTCATTGAATTTAATGGAATCTCTGTTCGGTTTAAACTTCCCAAATGGTTGTTGACTACTATCACCCTTATCACTCGGAGCCATAGGATGTGATTGTTCCATTTGACTCACAGTCAGTTGATAATTGTGAAGAGTTGCACACAACTATTGAAAAGAAGTAAACTCAGAAAACAAAAGTTTATCTCGAATATCTTTTTGTAAATTAGAAATTAAAATTCTTTGAATATCATTGTCAGGCACTGGAAAAGAAATTTGAGCATACAAATGCTTATATCTACCAATGAAATCAGTCACTTTTTCTTTAACACCTTGTTTACAATGCATTAAATCAATCAAAGTAACTTTATGACTTATATTGTTTTGAAATTGTTGAATAAAAGCATTTGCAAGTTGTTCGAAAGAAGTAATAGAATAAGAAGGCAACGAGCAATACCATTGTAGGGCTTTATCTCTTAATGTTCTAGTAAACAGTTTTGCAAGCAACCTTTGGTCATAAGCAAAATCAATACATATTGTTTGAAAAGTCTTAACATGTGTTAGAGGATCTCCTTTACCATTATAAAGCTCCAAATGCGGAATTTCAACATGTTTAGGGGGAATAGCTCGAACAATGTCAAGAGAAAGTGGGCTCGCAACATCAAATGTGGGCACACTAAACTTAGATTGATTCATAGAGGCAATTTGTTGCTGTAAAGAAGAGACAGTTTGTGCAAGATTGTTAATGGTCGCTTCAGTCGAAGAATTCATATTAGATGTGTTAGATTGAGATGGAGGTGTTATGTTATTGAAAGAAGGTAAAGAGTAAGGTAGCGGGACACTATGATAGTCAGTCATAGGAGAGGATTGGAAAGGAGGAACACTACAAGGAGGAATGGAATGGTTAAATGAATTGCCCCCTTGCACTAGGTTCATTTGTGGAGATGTAATAGGAACACTCATTGAAGGAATGAATGAAGAAGTTGGATTAATTGAAGAAGAAGTATTGCCCCCATGACTGGGGATCATAGGTGGAATGTCTTGTATAGAAGTAGCCATTATGTTTGATGTAAAAGTAGGTATGCTAGTAATAGAAGTTGTTAAAGGAATAGAATGATTGACTTGAGTGGGAGGTTGTGTATAACTTAAAGTTTCAGCACAACTCTTCATAGGCATCACATTTGAATCCACAATGTGTGCAATACCACGCAAAATATCAATTCCATTCTTATCACTTTGAAGCATATGTTTTAGACCCTCAATTAAAGAAAGAGCTTGACTATCGGGGTATTCTTGAGACATCCATTGTCAAAAATCATCAAATTGGTTATCCAATTTCACAAGTTGTTCTATAGAAACCTCATCGAGAGCTTCTTCATCATTAGGAGGATTAGAGGAATTACCCATGTCCTCGTTAAAAAGGCTATTCAAATTAGGTTCCATCTCCTCAGTAATTAAACCTCAGAAAGACTTAATTCTACGGCTTCGTCTAACGGGAATAGTGTAAGTAGGGCTTATTGTTGTAAAACTCATGCACTAGAGAGGGAGAGAGGATTTTGAATTTAGAGGTAGCAAATTTCAATAAAATCAGCCAATCTTCTAGTTTTAAGCTGTTAAATGCAATCACGACAATCTCCCGAAATTTAAAAAAAATGTCAAGGACCGTGGCGCTCGGAGTGCACACGGTCCTCGCAACTTTTTTTGAAATTTGTAGGGATGAAAGTTATGATGATTTTAAAGCTAACCTAAAAAAATTGAGTGATTTTACGATCTGTAGATAGGCCAAATTAAAGTTGCAATCTCAAAATTGAACCCTACCAAGATTGTCGAAAAATGCAAAATTTGAATTTTGAAAAAGAGAGGGAAACTGAAATTTTGAATTTTATGATTTTAGAGGGAATACCAAAAGCAATGCAAGTTTTGAAATTTAAAAGTTGACTCAATTTCACGCAAAATTCAATTTTGAAAGCGGAAATCAAAGTTGTTGTAATTAAGTGCTTAATTTCAAAAGTCACAAATTGCAAGAATTTGAATAAAGTACTGAAATTTTGAATGAACATCAACACACTTTTCAGATTTAGGACAGTAAGAAACACAATTTTGACACAAAATTTCAATTTCAACAATTTTTGAATGATTAGAAGCCTTGATCCAAGCAATCACAAGACCAACTTTGACTTTAATTTTGAAAGTGTTAGAATTGATAAAATCAGCCAAAATTCTGGATTTTAGCAGAAAAATACAGTAAGATCTAGCTCCCGAAATTTCAGAAAAAATGTCAGGGATGATGGCACTCGGAGTGCACATGGTCCTTGCAACTTTTTTCCAAATTTTCAGGGATGAAAGAAATTATGATTTTGTTGTGGAATCCAAAGTTACAGCTGATTTGGAGATGTTTTGATCAGTGAAATTGTTGGACAAAGGTTGAATCAAGAGGGTTTCAAAAATTAGGGTTTTGACACTTAACCACTTAATTTTCAGAATTAAAGCACCAATATGAATTGATAATTTGTAATAGAAGGGTAGATCTGAAACAAGCATTAACAATTAAACATTTCGCAAGCTTAATTACTAAAAAGAAAATTTAGGGTTTTTATGCAATCAACCTCTAAAATTTGCAAAAGATCAAACATGGAAATGTAATCAAGGCATCCAATTTTCAAATCTAACCATGAATAATCAGAAAGGATGTTCACGTCGGGTTCACCAAAATGTAAAGCGGAAAAATTGAACCCTAGTTGCTCTCCCCTCTTCCAACTCCAAGGAGAGAGAAGGGAGGTTACTAGGGTTGACGGTTTTCACTTAGGGGAGACTTTACATTCAAAAGAGGGGTTGAAACCCACAAGATCCAATCCCACGCAATGCAAGATTGGATTCTAAATGAGTTTCAAGGGTTAAGATAGCAAGGCTACCCTCTTTTGTAAAGAATGTAGATAGAATGATTAGGCTAGGAATGCATAGAAAGTGAGAAAGATTCGCTTATAAACTGAGATAGGGATATAGGATGAAGCTACGGACCTGGAATTAGCAGTAAAATGTCGAGACGGCACTGTCCTGCAAATTTGAGCAAAAGTTGACAGGACGATGGCGCCCGGCGTGCACACAGTCCTCTGAAAAATCCGCGAAACGAAGGGGGATCTGTTCGTCTCTGCACAAGGATTCTAGATCTTCAATTTTAGCCGCGTACCTGTAACCTACACACAGAAAAGCGAAGAGGATTGGGCGGTTAGGGATTAGGGATTTGCCCTTAGGTCAAACCCCAGTTTTGGAATTAACCAAGAAATGAGAAATGCTGTAAATGTAAATGATTGTAATGTAAAACAAGTACTAGTACCTTGTTGTAAGAATGTTTGTATTCTTACATGCGAAGGTGTAGATGTTGTTGTTTGTTGTATGTTGTATGTTGTAGTTTGTGATCTCCTCTTCAATGGTTGAATCCTTGTCTTGAATGCAACACTTAGCCTTGAATGGAGACTTGGAATGATCAATTGCTTGAAGGAATGTTTGAATGCTTGAATGCTTGAATTTTTGAGTATCACTTCCGCGTCTTGTACACATATGTCCTCCCTCCCCAAAATGGGAAAGGAAATGTAGCTTATATACATGCCAATTAGGGTTAATAGACTGATTTTTCTGACCTTAGGCCGACCAGGAAACAATATTTTCCAATTTGCAACATAAAGACCCAAAGCCCCATAGGAGACCGGGCCCAAAATAGGGCCAGGGACCAGGGCATTGGGTTCCCTGGTCCTGAAGGACCAGGGCCCTGGGCGCTCTGGTCCCACCTCCCGGGACAGCAGGGTGCAAGGATGATCAGGCCAGGGTGCTGGAAAAATGCAGTTTTTGATGTCGTGGACAAGTTTCAGGGTCTCCATTTAGGTTCCGTGTTGCGTCGCCATCGTGAAGACCGAAATGCAGTCGAAATTGCATGTGTCACAATTTTAGGACACTACAAGGAGAAATTGGTATTGTTACTCCCAAGGGGGGAAATGGAGATTGTTGGTTTTTTTATTTGGCATTTCTCTTTTGGCACTTTGATGGTTTTTCCATCTTGTGTTGCCATCAATGCCAAAGGGGGAGATTGTTGGTATTTTGGTATGGTTTTGTCATTGATGTCAACACTTACTAAATACACCTACTTTGGAGATCTAGCAACATTCACCAACGCAACAGTTTTTGGTATATGGTTCACCGGCAGGATATATTGTTCACCAATACCTGGAATGACATGGAAGAAACTTGGTAATGTTGAAGACATCATGTGGACACTTTATTTTGAAATAATAATCATTGGTATATTCATATTTCCATATTTGTTTTTATCGGCAAATAGGTCCAGGTTATCTAAGGGTTACACCGATAGGTTTATCTTTTCCAGATCAGCATGGCACACTATGGAGATGATTTATTATTGTTGTAAATGCATCAAGCTGACATGTTTAATCGGTTATTGCATCGGATATTATATTATTTATAAAATATTTTTATTGTAATATCTTGTAGAGCCGACCTACTAAAATTGGTCTTAGGGTATGGTATAAATGTAAGATCTTATTTGTAAGATCAAGTGTGGAATGCGAAGAAGGTATATTGTGAAGGTATATATGAGATTAAGCAGAGGTATACATGAAGACATCATTTGAAGGTGAAGCTAGGTTTTTGTGAAGGCATATTGGCATTACACTGGTACTGAATCCAACATATGAAGATGCTATTTTATGCAGTACATTCTTATTGGATTTAACCATCCAACTATAGTCAGTGTGACTCCCGTTTGTGATTGAGCAGTGAGCTCTAGGCTATTGGCCTTTCTGCATGTGCAGACCCCTCTTGTACACTTACTATCTACAGTAGTATCATCTAATTGTGGGTAAGGTTTCCCACCATGGTTTTTCCCCTTATAGGGTTTCCACATACAAATATTTGGTGACATGTGTTGTGGATGACTTTATGTTTATGTTTCATGCATTAATCCTTACTAGTATAGCAATTTTCTATTAACACTGTCTACTGGCATACTTAACTTGTTTACCAGAATTAAGCATTAAGTTGGTTAATAAGTTTTTGGTTTGAATTTATGTGACAACTGATTCACCCCCCCCTCTCAGTTGTCTCTGAGACCTAACAATGACACCATACAACCCATAAGGACACCTAATGGGTCATATGGTGTCCTATGGGCCCACAGGACACCATATGACCCCTTAGGTGTCCATACGACCCATAACAACACCATATTGTGTCCTAAGGGGTCATATCGTATCCTAAGGGGTCACAAGACACCATATGACCCCTTAGGACACCATACAACCCATAGCGACACTGTATTGTGTCCTAAGGGGTCATATGGTGTCGTAAGGGGTGATAAGACACCATATGAACCCTTAGGACACCATATGACCCATAACGACGCTCTATTGTGTCTTAGGGGGTCATATGGTGTCCTAAGGTGTCATAGGACACCATATGACCCCTTATGACACCATATTGTGTCCTAATGGGTCATATGGTGTCCTAAGGTGTCATAGGACACCATATGACCCCTTAGGACACTATATGACCCATAACGACACTGTATTGTGTCCTAATGGGTCATATGGTGTCCTAAGTGGTCATAAGACATCATATGACCCCTTAGGGCACCATGCGACCCATAACAACACCCAATTATGTCCTAAGGGGTCATATGGTGTCCTAAGGTGTCATAGGACACCATATGACCCCTTACGACACAATAACGACCCATAATGACACCTAAGGGGTCATATGGTGTATTATGGCCCCATAGGACATCATTTGACCCCTTAGGTGTCCATACGACCCATAACAACATCATATTATGTCCTAAGGGCTCATATGGTGTCCTAAGGGGTCATAGGACACCATATGACCCCTTAGGACACCATATGACCCATAACGACATCGTATTGTGTCCTAAGGGGTCATATGGTATGCTAAGGCATCATAAGACACCATATGACCCCTTAGGACACCATACGACCCATAATGACACCCTATTGTGTCCTAGGAGGTCATATGGTGTCCGAAGGTGTCATACGACCCGATATGACCCCTTACGACACCATACGACCCATAACAACACCTAAGGGGTCATATGGTGTCCTATGGCCCCATAAGACATCATATGACCCCTTAGGTGTCCATACGACCCATAACAACACCATAATATGTCCTAAGGGGTCATATGGTGTCCTAAGGGGTCATAGGACACCATATGTCCTCTTAAGACACTATACAACCTATAACGACACCGTATTGTGTCCTAAGGGGTCATATTGTGTCCTAAGGGGTCATAAGACACCATATGACCCCTTAAGACACCATACGACCCATAACGACACCCTTTTGTGTCTTGGGGGGTCATATGGTGTCCTAAGGGGTCATAAAACACCATACGACACCCTATTGTGTCCTATGGGTCATATAGTGTCCTAAGGGGTCATGGGACACCATATGACCCATAACAACACCTAAGGGGTCATATGGTGTCCTATGGCCCCATAGGACACCATATGACCCCTTAGGTGTCCATATGACCCATAACGACACCATATTTTGTGCTAAGGGGTCATATGGTGTCCTAAGGGGTCATAGGACACCATATGACCACTTAGGACACCATATGACCCATACCGACATCGTATTGTGTCCTAAGGGGTCATATGGTATGCTAAGGCATCATAAGACACCATATGACCCCTTAGGACACCATATGACCCATAATGACACCCTATTGAGTCCTAGGAGGTCATATTGTGTCCTAAGGTGTCATACGACCCGATATGACCCCTTACGACACCATACGACCCATAACAACACCTAAGGGGTCATATGGTATCCTATGGCCCCATAAGACATCATATGACCCCTTAGGTGTCCATACGACCCATAACAACACCATAATATGTCCTAAGGGGTCATATGGTGTCCTAAGGGGTCATAGGACACCATATGTCCTCTTAAGACACTATACAACCTATAACGACACCGTATTGTGTCCTAAGGGGTCATAAGACACCATATGACCCCTTAGGACACCATACGACCCATAACGACACCCTATTGTGTCCTAGGGGGTTATATGGGGTCCTTAGGGGTCATAGGACACCATATGACCCCTTATGACACCATACGATCCATAACGACACCTAAGGGGTCGTATGGTGCTCTATGGCCCCATAGGACACCATATGACCCCTTAAGTGTCCATATGACCCATAACGACACCATATTGTGTCCTAAGGGGTCATATCATGTCCTAAGGGGTCATACGACACCATATGACCCCTTAGGACACCATATGACCCGTAATGACACCGTATTGTGTCCTAAGGGGTCATATAGTGTTCTAAGGGGTCATAAGACACCATATGACCCCTTAGGACACCATATGACCCATAACAACACGCTATTGTGTCCTAGGGGGTCGTATGATGTCCTAAGGGGTCATAAGACACCATATGACCCCTTAGGACACCATACGTCCCATAATGACACCCTATTGTGTCCTAGGGGGTCATATGGTGTCCGAAGGTGTCATAGGACACCATATGACCCCTTACGACAGTATATGAGCCATAACAACACCTAAGGGGTCACATGGTGTGCTATGGCCCCATAGGACATCATATGACCCCTTAGGTGTCCATACGACCCATAACAACACCATATTATGTCCTAAGGTATCATATTTTGTCCTAAGGGGTCATAGGATACCATATGACCCCTTAGGAAACCATACGACGCATAATGATACCATATTATGTCCTAAGGGGTCAAATGGTGTCTTAAGGGGTCATAAGACACCATACGACCCATTAGGACACCCTACGACCCATAAAAACACCCTATTGTGTCCTAGGGGGTCATATGGTGTCCTAAGGGGTCATAGGACACCATATGACCACTTACAACAACATACGACCCATAACGACACCTAAGGGGTCATATTTTGTCATATGGCCCTATAGAACACCATATGACCCCTTAGGTGTCTATATGACCCATAACGACATCATATGGTGTCCTAAGGGGTCATATGGTGTCCTAACACCATACGACCCATAACAACAGCGTATTGTGTCCTAAGGCTACCCATAACGACAACGTATTGTGTCCTAAGGGGTCATATAGTGTCTTATGGGGTCAGAAGACACCATATGACCCCTTAGGACACCATACAACCCATAACGACACCTTATTGTCTCCTAGGGGGTCATATAGTGTCCTAAGGGGTTATAGGACACCATACAACACCCTATTGTGTCTTAGGGGGTCATATGGTGTCATAAGGGGTCATAGGACACCATATGATCCCTTACGAGACCATACAACCCATAATGACATGTAAGGCATGATATGGTGTCCTATGGCCCCATAGGACACCATATGACCCCTTAGGTGTCCGTATGACCCATAACGACACCATATGGTGTCCTAAGGGGTCATATGACACCATATGACCCCTTAGGACACCATACGACCCATAACAACACCGTATTGTGTCCTAACGGGTCATAAGATACCATATGACCGCTTAGGATACCATACGACCCATAACGACACCCTAATGTGTCCTAGGGGGTCATATGGTGTCCTAAGGGGTCAT
This sequence comes from Cryptomeria japonica, assembly GCF_030272615.1. NCBI lineage: Eukaryota > Viridiplantae > Streptophyta > Pinopsida > Cupressales > Cupressaceae > Cryptomeria > Cryptomeria japonica. The sequence continues at coordinate 671,505,939 of NC_081411.1, read as the reverse complement.
AGGACACCATATGACCCCTTAGGAAACCATACGACCCATAATAACTAATGAGCTTAAAATATGCTCATAATTTGGATGTTATGATAAACTTTTAAATGCCTTTACTTTTGTTATTTCATGGATGTTCAGACTTTGTGAAACCTTTTTGGGATATCCTGTAGCAAGATACTTTTATATTCCTACAGCTCTTTGTGTTGACTTGATTGCATTTATTGCCCCGTTGAGCCCCCCTAAAATGACTAGTATATCGTATACAGTTTTTGAATGATGAAGTAAATCTAAAATGTGCGATTAATGAATAGATATCGTGTATGTGCCATATGCCTTTTCTGTTGCCTGTTACCTTTTGTTTCGCAGGTTGTTGAAGAATGATCGAGTCAAGCGCAGCCAATCTCGGCCTTGCAGTAAAGTCCATTTCCTGCACGAATTCGAGGAAGCTCCGGTGAAGACACTTTTACCGAAATCATGGGAAAGAATTTTAATGACAAAGAGTGGAGTGCTAGTGTAAAGAAGAAAATCACGATCGAACCCTAAGTGTTCCCCCCACCACTCCAAGGAGAGAGAAAGGAGGTCACTAGGGTTGATGATTTTCACTTAGGAGGGACTTTACATTCAAAAGAGGGGTTGAAACCCTCAAGATCCAATCCCACACAATGCAAGATTGGATTCTAAATGAGTTTTAAGGGTTGTGATAGCAAGGCTACCCTCTTTTGTAAAGAATGTAGATAGAAGGATTGAGCTAGGAATGCCTGTAAAGTGAGAAAGGTTCACTTATAAACAAAGATAGGAATATAGGATGAAGCTGCGGACCTGGAATTAGCAATAAAATGTCGAGACGACGCTGTCTTGAAAATTTGAGTGAAAGTTGACGGGATGATGGCGGTCGGCGTGCACACGGTCCTCCAAAAAATCTGCGAAACGAAAGGGGATCTGTTCGTCTCTGCACAAGGATTCCAGATCTTCAATTACAGCCGCGTGCCTGCAACCTACACAAAAAAAAGAGAGGACGATTGGGGGGTTAGGGATTAGGGGTTTTCCCTTAGGTCAAACCCCGGTTTTGGAATTAACCAAGAAATGAGAATGCTGTAAATGTAAATGTTTGTAATGTAATAAAGTACTAATACCTTGTTGTAAGAATGTTTGTATTCTTACATGCAAAGGTGTAAATTTTGTTGTGTGTTGTATGTTGTAAGTGATCTCCTCTTCAATGGTTGAATCCTTGTCTTGAATGCAACACTTAGCCTTGAATGGAGACTTAGAATACTCAATTGCTTGAAGGAATGCTTGAATGCTTGAATGCTTGAATGTTTGAATATCGCTTCCACGTCTTGTACACATATGTCCTTCCTCCTTAAAATGGGAGAGGAAATTTAGTTTATATACTTTTCAATTAGGGTTGAAAGACTGATTTTTCAGACCTTGGGCCGACATAGCAACCTTATTTTCCAATTTGCAAACTTAAAGACCCAAATCCCCATAAGAGACCGGGCCCAAAATAGGGCCAGGGACCAGGGCGCTGGGTGCCATGGTCCTGGGGGACCAGGGCACTGGGTGCCATGGTCCTGAAGGACCAGGGTGCTGGGCACCATGATCCCATCTCTAGGGACAGTAGGGTGCAAGGAGGATCAGGCCAGGGTGTTGAAAAATGTAGTTTTTGATGTCATAAATAGGTTTCGGGGTCTCCATTCAGGTTCTGTGTTGCATCGCCATCGTGAAGACCTAAATGCAGTTGAAATTGCAAGTGTCACAATTTTAGGACGTTACATTTAGCCCCCACTTTAGCGAGAGTATAAGCGTATGTCCATACTTCCAGTAAAGTACAAGGAAACAACATTGAAAGACTTTCACCACGTCAAGGAGGCAAGATACGCCAAGCCCCCAGTGGACTAAGGATCTTACGACTTCGATTGACAAAGTAAAAGGGAAGATCACTAGGGAGAACCATGACTGTCAGTAGTAAGGTTCCCTCACTATGAGTCATGCAAGAGAAATACCAAAAATTTTCAAGGCAAAGCTAAGTTCACCAAGAAATTTTCAAGTATCCTGAAGGGATAGATGGGGTGTATGCCCCCCTACGTTAAAGCGATCGCACATGCCTCAACGGGGGTAATTTCTTTAACGTAGTGATACACATAAGAAATGAGAAGGGAAAGGAGAACATTATCACAAAGATTTAGCCCCCAAGTGTGAGATAAACCCAAGGATAATAGACACAAAACACAAAGCACGAGGTGACTTCACTTTCCTCGGGGTCAGTATGATGTATGATAATTCATGTATATCATATGTATGTATGCATAATTGTTCTTCATTCCCCAATCAAGGAAGGTCACCTAGAAGAAGCGAACACATGTGTCTTTTGAGTCAACATGAGAGAGACCAAAAGAGATCTCAATACTTTGCATCGTCCTCAAGTAGACAACACTAAGGACAACAAATAGAAGAATGAGAATAACACATAGAAGAAGTAACAAAAGAAAGGAGGAGAGAATTTGCCATGCTAATGAAACTAGTCTAGCACGTCATCTACCCCCCAATCTTGCTGATCAATATTTTGGGAAGGTAGGAAACACGCTAGATGAGGAACATCCAACACAGTAGATGGAGCTATCACAAGATCCAAACAAGGGCTATGTTCATGTTCCAAGCCACGTTGTTCTTGTCTAGGAGCTAGGATAAGTTCTTTAGAAAATTCGTTAGATAAATGGTTATCAACATCAACATACTCATATTCACTATCAACATGAAGAGGAGTAACATTTTCATCATGAATAACATTTTCATCTATATCATCATCAAGATTTATAAAAATAGGATCTTTAACTTGCACAGGATCAAAACCATCATGCATCTTATGTTTAGGAGATTTTGGCTCAATTTCCGGTTGAGGAGAAAATGGAATAATACTAGCTGAAGGTGTTTTTGGGGATTGCAAAGTTTGAAAATCAGCTGCCTGAGCTCTAAGACGACGCTTTCGTCGGCGTTCACGCGCAGAACAATTTCATCTAGTCTTAGTAGGAAGTGGAGAAGATTGAGGAGGAGAAATGTTCTCATCCTTATCACTTGGGTGTTTAGGTTGTGGTCTCTTAGGTTGGATAATAGGAGAAGAGGAAGGTCTCTTCTCTCTATAAAAGGAAGGAGGAGGAACTGCTCCATATAAAGGAGGAATATTTGGTTTAGGAAGGAGACCAAGTCCATCATGACGAGGAGGTATAGGTCTACTGTTAGAAAGTTTATTAGACATAGACATAGTCACATCCATAGGAATGGGTTGGGAATCTTCTTGAGGAAAGACATTAGTTTTATCTTTCAAAGGAAGAACTTCCTTCTCAAGAATGATAGGAATATCAAGTTTGGGTGTTCTAGGTTCACTTAGAGATAGGATCATATCTTTTTTCCAGTTTTGATAATATTTGAAAAGATGATCACTTCGCGATGGAAGAGATTGGAATTGTTTAGGCCAAAAATAATCAATAGGAACGCTAGAAGTTCTTTCAGTTGGTTTAAAGAGACTATGATTGACAGTAACAACTTCACCATTATGGAGAAATTTCAAACACTTGTGAATAGGAGAAGCAATAGCTTTCATGGAAGATAGCCAAGGATAGCCTAGCTTCACACAAAATTGTTCGGATGATGGAATAATAGCAAAGCTTACATCAAGGGATTTGTTATGGACCTCAATAGGTAATGTAATAGAACCAATTGCAGGAGAAGAAAATGCATCAAATAATTTCACAACCACATTTGTTTTGTCATAGATCACTTGATTCAATTGCAAAGTAAAAAGAAATTCTTCAGTAATGACATTAACCATGCAACAAGGATCAATAAGCACTCCATGACAAGGTGTATTCTTGACTTTTGCAACTATATATAAAGGACCATCAGGTTCCCTGATAGTTTCACTAGAATCAAATGTGACGGAAGGTTCTTTAGGGATTTTCTACTGCTCTACAAAGTTAATCACATTCGGAGTCATAGACACAAGACCATCAGGTGAGAAAGAGGAATCATTAGTCTCAATCACATTAGAGATATGAGAATGTAATGGATTAGTGAAAATCTTAAGATTTTGGTTAGGAAGAGCTATAGATGTGTTGCCTTTATCATTCACACTTGAAACAGAGATAGTATTATTATCAATCAAATCTTGAATTGTACCCTTTAAAGCAAAACATTTTTCAGTATCATGCCCAGGTTGACGATGAAATTGACAAAAAGATTTGTTATCAAAATAGGGTGAACTAATCTTTGCAGGATCTATTTTCTTTATAGGAGGGAGAGTAAGCACATTTTGTTCCAATAACTTATTCATAATACTATGCAATGATTCATTCAAAGGAGTAAACTTTCTTTCTTTCTTGAAAAACTTAGAAATAGGAGGCACACCTAATGCTGCATTCACATTGTTGTTGATGATGTTTTCATTGAATTTAACGAACTCTCTGTTTGGTTTAAACTTCCCAAATGGTTGTTGACTACTATCACCCTTATCACTCGGAGCCATAGGATTTGCTTGTTCCATTTGACTCACAGTCAGTTGATAATTGTGAAGAGTTGCACACAACTGTTGGAAAGAAGTAAACTCAGAAAACAGAAGTTTTTCTCTAATATCCTTTTGTAAATTATAAATAAAGATTCTTTGAATATCATTGTCAGGCACTGAAAAATAAATTTGAGCATACAAATGCTTATATCTACCAATGAAATCAGTCACTTTTTCTTTAACACCTTGTTTACAATGCATTAAATCAATCAAAGTAACTTTAGGACTTATATTGTTTTGAAATTGTTGAGTAAAAGCATTTGCAAGTTGTTCGAAAGAAGTAATAGAATAAGAAGGCAATGAGCAATAGCATTATAGGGCTTTATCTCTTAATGTTCTACTAAATAGTTTTGCAAGCAACCTTTGGTCATAAGCAAAGTCAATACATATTGTTTGAAAAGTCTTAATATGTGTTAGAGGATCACCTTTACCATTATAAAGCTCCAAATGTGGGATTTCAACATGTTTAGGAGGGATAGCTCGAACAATGTCAAGAGAAAGTGGGCTCGCAACATCAAATGTGGGCACACTAAACTTAGATTGATTCATAGAGGCAATTTGTTGCTGTAAAGAAGAGACAGTTTGTGCAAGATTGTTAATGGTCACTTCAGTTGAGGAGTTCATATCAGACGTGTTAGATTGTGATGGAAGTATTATGTTATTGAAAGAAGGTATTGATTGAGAATAAGGTGGTGGGACACTATGATAGTTAGTCATAGGAGATGATTGGAAAAGAGGAGCACTACAAGGAGGAATGGAATGGTTAAATGAATTGCCCCCTTGCGTCATGTTCATCTGTGGAGATGTAATGAGGACACTCATTGAAGGAACAAATGAAGAAGTCAGATTGAATGAAGGAAGAGGGTTGATTGAAGAAGAAGGATTGCCCCCATGACTGGTGATCATAGGCAGAATGTCTTGTATAGAAGTAGTCATTATGTTTGATGTAAAGGAAGGTATGCTAGCAATAGGAGTTGTCAACGGAATAGAATGATTGACTTGAGTGGGAGGTTGTGTATAACCTAATGTTTCGGCACAACTCTTCATAGGCATCACATTCGAATTCACAATGTGTGCAATACCACACAAAATATCAATTCCATTCTTATCACTTTGAACCATATGTTTTAGACCCTCAATTAATGAAAGAGCTTGACTATCGGGATACTCTTGAGACATCCATTGCTGAAAATCATCAAATTGGTTATCCAATTTTGAAAGTTGTTCTACAAAAACCTCATGGAGAGCTTCTTCATCATTAGGAGGATTAGAGAAATTACCTGTGTCCTCGTTAAAAAGGCCATTCAAATTAGGTTCCATCTCCTCGGTAATTAAACCTTGGAAAGACTTAATTCTAAGGCTTCGTTTAACGGGAATAGTGTAAGTAGGGCTTATTGTTGTAAAACTCATGCACTAGAGAGGGAGAGAAGATTTTGAATTTAGAGGTAGAAAATTTCAATGAAATTAGCCAATCTCCCATATTTAGGCTGTTAAATGCAATCACGACAATCTCCCGAAATGTCGAAAAAAAAGTCAGGGACCGTGGCGAACGGAGTGCACGCGGTCCTCGCAACTTTTTTTGAAATTTTCAGAGATGAAAGTTATGATGATTTTAAAGCTAATCTGAAAAAATTGAGTGATTTTACGGTCTGTAGAAAGGCCAAATTAAAGTTGCAATCTCAAAATTGAACCCTACCAAGATTGTTGAAAAATGCAAAATTTGAATTTTATGATTTTAGAGGGAATACTAAGAGCAATGCAAGCTTTGAAATTTAAAAGTTGACTCAATTTCACGCAAAATTTAATTTTGAAAGCGGAAATCAAAGTTGTTGCAATTAAACACTTAATTTCAAAACTCACAAATTGCAAGAATTTGAATAAAGCACTGAAATTTCGAGTGAATGCTGACACACTTCTCAGATTTAGGACAGTAAGAAATACAATTTTGACACAAAATTTCAATTTCAACAATTTTTGAATGATTAGAAGCCTTAATCCAAGCAATCACTAGACCAACTTTGACTTTAATTTTGAAAGTGTTAGAATTGTTGAAATCAGCCAAGATTCTGGATTTTAGCAGAAAAATACAGTAAGATCTAGCTCCTGAAATTTCAAAAAAAATGTCGGGGACAATGGCGCTCGGGGTGCACACGGTCCTTGCAACTTTTTTCAAAAATTTTAGGGATGAAAGATATTATGATTTTGTTGCGGAATCCAAAGTTACAGCTGATTTGGAGATGTTTTGATCAGTGAAATCATCGGTCAAAGGTTGAATCAAGAGGGTTTTAAAAATTAGGGTTTTGACACTTAACCACTTAATTTTCAGAATTAAAGCACAAATATGAATTGATAGTTTGCAATAGAAGGGTAGATCTGAAACAAGCATTAACCATTAAACATTTCGCAAGCTCAAAAAGAAAATTTAGGGTTTTCATGTAATTAACCTCTAAAATTTGCAAAAGATCAAACATGGAAATGTAATCAAGGCATCCAATTTTTAGATCTAACCATGAATAATCAGAAAGGATGCTCACGTCGGGTTCACCAAAATCTAATGCGGAAAATCATGATCGAACCCTAAGTGTTCCCCCCACCACTCCAAGGAGAGAGAAAGGAGGTCACTAGGGTTGATGGTTTTCACTTAGGAGGGACTTTACATTCAAAAGAGGGGTTGAAACCCACAAGATCTAATCCCACACAATGCAAGATTGGATTCTAAATGAGTTTCAAGGGTTGTGACAGCAAGGCTAGCCTCTTTTGTAAAGAATGTAGATAGAAAGATTGAGCTAGGAATGTTTGTAAAGTGGGAAAGATTCACTTATAAATAGAGATAGGAATATAGGATGAAGCTGCGGACCTGGAATTAGTAGTAAAATGTTGAGACGATGTTGTCCTGAAAATTTGAGAAAAAGTTGACGGGACGATGGCACCCGGCGTGCACACGGTCCTCCCAAAAATCCACGAAATGAAGGGGGATCTGTTCGTCTCTGCACAAGGATTCCAGATCTTCAATTACAGTCGCGTACCTGCAACCTACACACAGAAAAGAGAGGATGATTGGGGGGTTAGGGATTAGGGGTTTGCCCTTAGGTCAAACCCCGGTTTTGGAATTAACCAAGAAATGAGAATGCTGTAAATGTAAATGTTTGTAATGTAATAAAGTACTAATACCTTGTTGTAAGAATGTTTGTATTCTTACATGCGAAGGTGTAAATGTTGTTGTCTGTTGTATGTTGTAAGTGATCTCCTCTTCAATAGTTGAATCCTTGTCTTGAATGCAACACTTAGCCTTGAATGGAGACTTAGAATACTCAATTGCTTAAAGGAATGCTGGAATGCTTGAATGCTTGAATGTTTGAATATCGCTTCCGCTTCTTCTACACATATGTCCTTCCTCCTTAAAATGGGAGAGGAAATGTAGCTTAAATACTTGTCAATTAGGGTTGAAAGACTGATTTTTCTGACCTTGGGCCGACATAGCAACCTTATTTTCCAATTTGCAAACTTAAAGACCCGAAGCCCCATAAGAGACCGGGCCCAAACTAGGGCCAGGGACTAGGGCACTGGGCACCATGGTCCTAGGGGACCAGGGCGCTAGGCGCCATGGTCCTGGGGGACCAGGGCACTAGGCGCCATGGTCCTGAAGGACCAGGGCACTGGGCGCCATGGTCCTGAAGGACCAGGGCGCTGGGCGCCATGGTCCCACCTCCAAAGACAGCAGGGTGCAAGGAGGATCAGGCCAGGGTGCTGAAAAATGCAGTTTTTGATGTCATAAACAAATTTCGGGGTCTCCATTCAGGTTCCATGTTGCATCGCCATCGTGAAGACCCAAATGCAGTCGAAATTGCAAGTGTCACAATTTTAGGATGTTACAGCTAGATTCTCTCTGGATCGGGTTGAATGCATAAATTCATTTATGAAGTTTGTTCCTTGATTCGAGGATATGTTTTACTTCCACGTCTTTCTTTGATGGGGTTAGTTAGTTAGTTGCTCTCCTATTTTTAAATAAAGCTTCTCCTCTTGCGCGAGAGAGGAGTAAGAGAAGGATAGAATAAGAATAGTAGATGTCATGTAAGAATCAATATGATAATGAAAGACAGAATCTGTTTAACCAGAAGAAGGGTTTGTTGTTAGTTTCCATATCAACAAAACAATGTATATCATTCTGGTTTTATGAATAAAGTTCAATGAAGTTCTGAGTTTAGCATCTGCGTAATCAGAAGATGCTTGCTAAGGGGGCCCACTTAGTAGGTATCTGTAGCTAGTTAGTTAGTTGTTCTTTCCTGTTAAGCTTCAGTTTGCTTTCACCTTTAAAATTTTTATACAAACTCAGCTTTACATTGCTCCTTCAGCACAAGGAATCCATCACTGTGTCTGTTCCTGCAGCATAAGGCCAGGTCATAGTTTGTATTTCAGTTGTAGTTATTATGGTTTCTATCGTAATCAAATCATAGTTGAGTTAAAGAGCTTTGCATTGCCTTCCTGTAGTGTAGGTAGGATTTCTTTTCAGTATGTATTTCCACTAAGATTTGACCAAAATAAGTTCCTAGTGCATATATTTTGCTGTGCCATTTAAAGTATACGTCCCCTGGTTTGACAAGTAAATGAACATCTACAGAGAGAGATATTGGTCACCTGTTGGAATGCCCAATTCCCAGGAAACATTTTACTATCATTTTCATATCCTTTTGTGGGCGCGACCATCATTTTTGGCATCACTGCCGAGGATGGCGTCTAGCTAGGAGTTTATCAAAAGTCATTTTTGGCATTAGTTTAGCTTGTTAGTAAAATTTTCTATATTCTTTAAGCCACTATTCATTATATTGCATGCATAGAAGAAGAAGACACGCCCTGGGAAGGTTCCTCCCTGAAAATCTATTTATTGAACTACCATTTGACCCAGCTGACAACGAACCTGAGGAAAATCCATTCACTCTATTATTTTAGCAACCAAACATGGCAAATAATCCACCTGATAATCCACCTCCTGCATTTGAGTTTCCTATTGTTCCCCAGGGAGATACTGACAATCTTAAAAACATTCCCTCTTCTTTGCTTCCAAAGTTTTATAGCCTGGTCATAAAGGACCCAGAAACCTTTCTGTTTGAATTTGATGTCCTTTGTCGCAGTTATGACTACAACATAGACGCTCATAAATTGAAGTTATTCCCTTCCACCTTGAAGGAAGGAGCTCTCAGATGGTTCATGAGTCTGGGAAGAGGTGTAGTTGATAGTTGGGAGGTCATGTAGACAAAATTCCTTAAAAAGTATAAGGAATATTGTAAGAGCGCCAGCAAGGGTGATGATATATTCTGAATTTAGCAGAAGGATGATAAAAGTCTAGAAGATTACATTTCTAGATTCTTGTTTGCACTATAGAGGAACTCAAACCATACTTTCAACGAGGACTTTCAGAAACTACTATTTCTAAAGGGAATCAGTGATGCTTGTATAGATGCCCTGGACCTGATAGGAGGAGGTGATATAACCCAGGTGCCTTGGGATGATATACAGAAAATATGTTTTAACTACTCTTAAGCAATAGTTAAGAAAGGTAGAGGTCATCATGCTACAATAGGGAAGTCTTCTTCTAGCAGAGTTTCTTGAATAGAGATAACAAATTTGCTATCTAACTTCAAGAAGGACATCATTAATAATATGGCTACGCAACTGGACACTGTGCAAGCTCGAAAGAAACATGAGGAGGCTGACGCAGTTTTGGCCGAGTTCTGTCCATACTGTAGACAAAAGAAGCGTGACTGCAGATGCAAGATGGTGGCTAGTTTGGAAGCTAAACAACTACCTACTGACTTTAAGCCAGTAGAAGGAGATGATGATTACGTGTTCTTTTTTGCACAAAGGAGACCATGGGCCCAAAGACAAGGTATGCCTCAAGACCCTTTAACTTTTGGTAATTCTTATTCTGGATATAATAACCAATGGCAACATGCATATGGACCACCACCATCCTAGAATCCACCTCAACCAAATTGGTCTAATTATCAGAACCAGCAATGGCAATCCCCTCAAGGAGGATGGCAGCAGCCACAGGGGCAATGGACCCCACCTTCAGGAAATTGGCAGCAAAATTCTCAATGGCGAGACCCTCAACAATGGCAAAACCAGTCCTCTAGATTCCTGCAGCTTCTACAACCACAACCACAAGCCCTTATGCCACCTCCTGCAGTAACTACCACAAATCCTGGACCTCCAAAACAAATGCCTATGCCTGCCCAACCAATGCCTAATCCCAATAATAAGCCTCAACAACCTGCGTATCTTACTGAAGCCAACCAATATCAAGCTTATGCCTTAAACATTAATGTCATCCATTTGAGGTCTGGAACTACTTTACCTGCTCCAAAACCACCTTGGATTACTGAAATATCATATCCTCCCCATGAAGAACCTACTACACCTGTTGTTCCTACTAAGCACATGCCCATAACAGATACCGTTCCTAAAGAGCCTATTCTGCAAAATCAAGATAACCCACCTTTTCCTTAGAGGTTGCAAAGTACTGCATATAAACTAATGGAACAACCCACTTTTGACATTATGGATCAGCTAAAAAATGTGCAGATTCAAATTCCTTTATTTTAGGCTATTAAAGATATTCCTATTTTTGGAAAAGCTATTAAAGAAGCTTGTTTAAAGAAGCCTAGATGAAAGAAAAATGACCCTCAAACAATTCATGTCTCAGGGAAATTGGCTGATATAATGTTGGGAAATGTAGTTATTCCAAAGTATATTGACCTTGGAAGTCCTGTAGTGCAGATAAATGTAAATGGTCAAGTTGTAAAAAATGTTTTGATTGATTTAGGTGCTGCCATTAATGTCATGACAAAGCATACTATGGACTCCCTGAACATTTCAAACATTAGGTCTACACCCACAGTCCTGCAGCTTGCAGACAGCTCCACAGTTAAACCTGATGGGATAGTAGAAGATGTAATTTTCATTCTTGAATCTTGGGAGTATCCTGCTGATTTCACAATATTATCAGTTAAGGCAACTTTAGGAGGGTATCCAGTTATTCTTGGTAGACCATGGTTAGCAACTGCTGATGCTTTTATAGGATGCCGTTTTGGAAATATGACCATTTCTGATGGGCAGTCCACAAAGAAATTAGCTTTGTATCCTCCTGCTAGACCTCAGCCAGATTTGTCCCAACCTGTTTGGCCAGATGTGGGGGAGGAAATTGAAGAAGCCAATTCTTTGACTCAATTAATGATGATTCAAAATGACCCATTCTCACAACTTCAGAGTGAAGATGCCTTACTATTTCAAATTCTACAAAACAACTCTGATAAAGGTGGTTCATCTGGTCCAAATGATACTCATTTACAATGTTTCCTGCAACAACTAGATTCTGAAAGTTCATTGCCTAAACTTCCAGCAATTTTTCATAATTTACTTCCACAAGAGATACAAACATTACCTGTAAAATCTATGAGTAATCTCACGGAGCGGATAGAATTGTCTCAAAGTCATTATTTGAATATCAATAACAAGCTGTCACAGTCTCAACAGGCTGATCTATTAAAAATGCTACAAGAACAACATAAAGCTTTTGCATGGGAATATGGGGATATGCAAGGAATAGATCCTCGAGTTTGTACTCATAGGATATATATCAAAGAAGATTGTTCACCAATTAGATAACCTCAAAGAAGAGTAAATCCAGCACTTAGGGAAATAGTTAAAAGTGAGCTTCAAAAGTTGCTTGATGCTGGTTTTATTTATCCAATCTCTGACAGTTAATGGGTTTCTCCCTTAGTCATTGTTCCCAAGAAAGGTGGAAAATGGAGAGTATGTGTAGATTACAGAGAATTGAACAGTGCCACTAAAAAAGATCACTTTCCACTACCTTTTGTAGATCAAGTACTAGACTCACTGTCTGGCAAAAGATATTTTTCTTTTTTGGATGGTTACAGTGGGTACAATCAGATAAAAATAGCCCCTGAAAATCAAGATAAGAGCACTTTTACCTGTCCATAGGGAATATTTGCTTATTTGGTCTTGCCTTTTCGCCTATGCAATGTGCCAGCAACATTTCAAAGAGCAGTAATTAGTATCTTTGTTGATATATCTCATGAATGTATGGAGATTTACATGGATGATTTCACTGCCTATGGAGTCACATTTGAAGAAGCACTGGTAAATTTAGAAAAAGTATTGAAAAGATGTAGAGAGAAAAATTTGTCTCTAAATAGTGAGAAGTGTTTTCTAATGATGGAAGAAGGTATTGTTCTAGGTCATCATGTTTCAAAAAATGGAATTCAGGTTGACCCTGCTAAAATTGAAGTAATTCAGAATTTACAAACTCCTGCAAAACAGAAAGATGTCAGAAGTTTTCTTGGTCATGCAGGGTATTATAGAAAGTTTATAAAAGACTTCAGTAAAATTGTGAATCCACTTTATGCTTTGTTAACAAAGGATTCCCAATTTGAGTGGACAGAGGCCTGTGAAAAATCCTTCCTACAATTAAAAGACTTGCTTACTAAAGCCCCTATTCTTCAAGGTCCAAAATGGAATTTGCCTTTTCACATACATGCTGATGCTTCTGACTTTGGCATAGGAGTAGTTCTGAACAAAAAAATAAATTCAGTGGAACATGCTATTTACTTTATCAGCAAGAACCTTCATGGTCCTGAGCTCAACTATACTGTCACAGAAAAGGAGTTGCTTGCAGTAGTATATGCTTTGAATAAATTTAGACATTATGTCACAGGTTATCAAATATTCATCCATACTGACCATGTAGCAATCAAATATCTGATGAACAAACCTGCCATTTCTGGTAGGTTGGCACGTTGGCTCTTGTTGCTACAAGAATTTGACATTTCCATAATTGACAAACTAGGGAGAGCTAATGTTGTAGCTGACTTTTTATCAAGACTCCAATCAGCTGCACCTGTTGAACATGAGATCATTGATGATAGGTTCCCAGATGAACACTTGTTTTCCATCACTGCACATATACCCTGGTATGTAGACATTGCCAATTATCTAGCAGCAAACAAAATACCAGACTACTTTTCTTCAAAAGAAAAGAAATTGTTAATAGAGAAAAGTTTTAACTTTTTCTGGATTCCAAATAGTTTGTTTTATACTGGACCTGATCAGGTAATGCGAAGATGTGTAAGAGAAGATGAAACTTATGACATATTGCATGCTTGCCATGATGAACCATGTGGAGGACATTTTGCAGTAAAAAGAACATCAATGAAAGTTCTTACAACAGGGTACTACTGGCCAACATTACATAAGGATGTTGTGGCCTATACAAGAAAATGTGACAAATGCCAGCGTATGGGAAGACCAACTAAGTCCGATGAAATGCCACTATATCCACAGATAATAGTCACCCCTTTTGATAAATGGGGGATGAATTTTGTAGGGCCAATTGATCCACCATCAAATGGAAAGTCATACATTCTAGTTTGCACAGACTATATAACAAAATGGGTCGAGGTAACAGCTATGACTCATGCTTGAGATAACAAAGTTGCTGAGTTTCTATATGAACAAATTTTCACAAGATTTGGGGTTCCTAGAGAGCTTGTAACCGATCAAGGAGTTCAGTTTACATCTAATCTGATCACTGCACTAATGAATGACTATAAAATCAAACATAGGAAGTCCAGCCCTTATCACCCTCAAGCCAATGGTCAGGTAGAGGTAACAAACAGAGAAATTGAGGCGATCCTCACAAAGACAGTACAGATACATAGAAAAGATTGGAGCAATAGACTTCCTGAAGCAGTTTGGGCTTATAGAACTACATGGAAAACAACAACTGGGTTTACACCTTTTGAGCTGCTTTATGGGAAAACAGCCATGTTACCCATAGAATTTGAATACAAAACTTTGAGGACAGCTCTTGAACTCAATATAGACATATCTGAAGCACAGAAGGACCATCTCCTGCAGCTAAATGCTTTGGACAAAATGAGAAAAACTGCCCTGCGGCATACAGAAGCAATCCAACAGCAAAGAAAGAAATGGCATGATCAGCACATCAAAACCAGAAAATTTTCTACTGGAGATTGGGCTCTGTTATATGATTCCAGATATCAAGAAAACTTTTCTTCAGACGCTGCAGCTGCAAGGACTGAGTTTTCAATGCCTACTGATGGACCTCTGGAAGTCTCCAAGCAGGGATGCAAGCGCGTATCGTTGCCTCCTCCTTATTCAGAGTATGCTACTTACATAATCAGGTATTTGACCTGTGAAGACCGTTTTTCCTATCTGCATTCTCATCATTTTAAATTATTGAGCCATATGAAGTATGGGTTAGTTATAAATGTTCCAAATTTCTTGTTAAATTTTTTAGAACACAATGCCCATGGAACTCAACAAGGGAAAGATAATTCTGTCACTCATCATGGCCTTATTAAATTACTGATTGAGCGCTCTTTAAGGGATGTCTCATCTCTCTCCTGGCAACAATTTGTTTCTCAAAAAAGTTTGCAAATTCCATAACCCCCTAGGGTACTTACCCCACGGCCTCAGAAAAAGAAGAAAGAAAGTGCATCTACCAGTAAAATAGGGCAAGGCTCATATAATCCTGTAGCACCTGGTCCTACAGCTTTCACACCTAAATCCTCTGCTAGGGTATAAACTAGGTCTGCCACTAGGAGTGAGAAGGAAAAAATAAAGGCCGAAGGGTCCCCAGAATCTGACCCTCATTCACGGAAAAGGCAATGCCCTTCTCCTGCAGCACCTTCCCCTGCAGCTGTTTCTCCTACAACAACGCTTGTTGCTATTTCTAGTTCACCATCATCCTTTGGTAGGGCAAAACCCTCTAAACAAACAAGGAAGAGGAAAGCTACTGGAACACCTCCTACAGCCGCATCAGTGCCAAGAAGGGTTTCCGCAAGGAAACAATCTAAGACCTCCCCTGCTTCATTGCAACCAGAAGTGGTTCTAATTTCAGAAGGGTCTATTGAGTCTAAATTTAATGTTTCTCATAATGTGTCCAAACATGCTGCCCAGAGTTCGTTCATTCCTGAAGAGGAACAAGTTGAGACAAAAGAAACAGGGCATAATGAGCAAGGGTTAACAAATCTTGATGATTTGGCTACTGGTGCTATGCAATTTTCAGAGGAAGCACAAACTTCTCCACCACAGGAACAAGAAGAATTTATCTTGCAGCAAGAGCAAGAACAGATTGAACAATTGAATGTGCCTAGTGAAATTGTAAAGCCATTGTTGTGTATAAGAGAATGTTTTTAATGGAGTTTCGGAAATATGTTAAAGCTAATTGAGAAACAGTTACATTGCAAACTCTGACTTTCAGATACATAGTCCAGACTGTCATGCAACAAAGTCTATGGGAAATAGAAAAGAAGAAATTGAAAAAGAAAATTGAAAGTCAGAAGTAGGAAATTGCTAAGTTGAAAGCAAAAATGGACGAAATGTTGAAAGTAACTGGTCAGATTATGGAATGTAGACCTCCACCCAGAGTTTATGCTTTGTGTCTTAAAGAACAGTTTTTATGGTTCCAATTGATAAAAATTTTCAGAAACCAAGATCCTATAATTCATACTGCCAAAGAATTCTATGAAGCATACCAGGCAGCTCCTAACTGGTTAAGGAATTCTCTTTGTGAATTCTATTTGCATGGCTTTTTAATACCATTTGAAACAGAATGGAATCCTCTTCTATATATTGGTGATATTCATTTGAGAGCATTTATGTCATGGGTAGCAAATGAGGTGAATTATGGCAGGCAGTGGGAAACATATGAGGAAGCTGAGAAAACAGAGCCTGTTCCATTACGATTTCACAGTTCAAACCCTTATGCAATGTTGAAAGATTGGTTTACTCTGACATATGGTATTAATAATGTTTCAGCAAGAGAGAAAATATTTGATATCAGAAAACAATTATATGATGAATTCCAGGCACAACAATATTCATTTTGGAAATTGGCATTCACCAGAAATGAGAAAAGATGGGAGAGGTTAACTGTTGGGTTAAGAAAGTCAGAACCGCATGGTTCCTTAAATTTGACAGCAGCTCTCAAATGAACCAGCAGATATATTCAATTGGGACTTCAAACAAGATTTGAACTGTGGTTGCTGCTGACATTCAGACCCCCTGTACTAATGTGGCCACTTTATCCTCACCAGGCTACAAATCTTAACAATGAATTAGAAGACCAAAGGTATGAAAAATGCCGTGATTTCAGAGGATTTTATTACAAGTTTAAAAATCCATTTCAGAGTCATGTAGCAACCACCGACTTCAGAGAAACCACCAGGAAAGTTAATGCTGGAGGACCAGCATTGGGCTAAGTAGGGTGTAGTGATGAGCTTAAAATATGCTCATAATTTGGATGTTATTATAAACTTTTAAATGCCTTTACTTTTGTTATTTCATATATGTTCAGACTTTGTGAAACCTTTTTGGGATATCCTGTAGCAAGATACTTTTATATTCCTGCAGCTCTTTGTGTTGACTTGATTGCATTTATTGCCCCGTTGACCCCCCCTAAAATGATTGGTATATTGTATATAGTTTTTGAATGATGAAGTAAATCTAAAATGTGCGATTAATTAATAGATATCATGTATGTGCCATACGCCTTTTCTGTTGCCTGTTACTTTTTGTTTCGCAGGTTGTTGAAGAACGATCGAGTCAAGCGTAGCCAATCTCGGCCTTGCAGTAAAGTCCATTTCCTGCACGACTTCGAGGAAGCTCCCGTGAAGACTCTTTGACCGAAATCAAGGGAAAGAATTTTAATGACAAAGAGTGGAGCGCTAGATTCTCTCTGGATCGGGTTGAACACGTAAATTCATTTATGAAGTTTGTTCCTTGATTCGAGGATATGTTTTACTTCCATGTCTTTCTTTGATGGGGTTAGTTAGTTAGTTGCTCTCCTGTTTTTAAATAAAGCTTCTCTTCCTATGCGAGAGAGGAGTAAGAGAAGGATAGAATAAAAATAGTAGATGTCATGTAAGAATCAATATGATAATGAAAGACAAAATCTGTTTAACCAGAAGCAGGGTTTGTTGTTAGTTTCCATATCAACAAAACAATGTATATCATTCTGTTTTTATGAATAAAGTTCAATGAAGTTTTGAGTTTACCATCTGCATAATCAAGAGATGCTTGCTAAGGGGGCCCACTTAGTAGGTATCTGTAGCTAGTTAGTTAGTTGTTCTTTCCTGTTAAGCTTCAGTTTGCTTTCATCTTTAAAGTTTTTATACAAACTTAGCTTTACATTGCTCCTTCAGCACAAGGAATCCATCACTGTGTCTGTTCCTGTAGCATAAGGCCAGTTCATAGTTTGTATTTCAGTTGTAGTTATTATGGTTTTTGTCATAATCAAATCATAGTTGAGTTAAAGAGCTTTGCATTACCTTCCTATAGCAAAGGTAGGATTTCTTTTCAGTATGTATTTCCGCTAAGATTTGACCAAAATAAGTTCCTAGTGCATATATTTTGCTGCGCCATTTAAAGTATACGTCCCGTGGTTTGACAAGTAAATGAATGTCTACAGAGAGAGATATTGGTCACCTGTTGGAATGCCCAATTCCCAGGAAAGGTTTTACTGTGATTTTCATATCCTTTTGTGGGTGCGACCATCAACGACACCTAAGGGGTCATATGGTGTCGTATGGCCCCATAGGACATCATATGACCCTTTAGGTGTCCATCTGACTGATAAAAACACCATATTATGTCTTAAGGGGTCATATGGTGTCCTAAGACACCATATTATGTCCTAAAGAGCCATATGGTTTAATTTTTTATGGTTGTGGCTATCAAACTATAGGATTTATAGTAGAAATTTATCAAAGGTTAAAAAATTTCAATGGAAGTTTTTTGGCGCTAGCCCAATGAGCTACACAAAAAAAAGGTTATAGGGTATAGAGTAGAAATTTATCAAAGCTAAAAAATTTCAATGGAAGTCATTTGGCTAGTGCCATATTTGGCACTAGCCAAATGAGCTGCACAAAAAAAAGGTTATAGGGTATATAGTTAGTGTTTAGTTTAAGGTAAAAAAATTCAATGGATGTCATTTGGCAAGCGCCATATTTGGCGCTAGCCAAATGAGCTGCACTAAAAAATGGTTATATGGGACCCTTGACCCGATATCCAAGCCCACATTCTCTCTTTTTGTCTTCTTTCTGCACATGATCAGACAAAAAAAAGTTTTTTGCATGGTGTTGACATTTTATGCAAGGTTATTTTATACATTCCATTAGCTCTCCACCACCTTTTTTTTCATTTGGCAACGTCAAAGAGGAAGAACATAGTTTTTTTATCAAATTTGAATAATTGAGGTAATATTTTCTTATTTTTAGAATTCAAATACTTATTAAGTGTTATTTTGTTTAAATGTTAGAATAAAAGTGTGAGTCAAAATTGATTATAATCCTATTAGATTTACATTAGATTTAACAATGCATTTGAAGGAAGTTGCATACGAAAATTAATTGTTTTGTTGTTTAAAACAAAATTTGCAATTTCATACATCCTTTTTAAGATCTTATGATATAATTTAGAAAAGGAATACATGAAATAATTTCAATTTCATATATCCATTTTAACATATGCATCATCATCATCATGCTGAGGAAATGACCAAAAAATGTAACACTAGAAGAGCATGAAGCTAAGAATGCAAAAAAAAGAGAAGGAATGAAGCAACTTCGTGAACAAAGGAAATTGAATCCCATAGAAGAAGAGGTGTCAATTGAAGAGGTGCCAATTGAAGAGGAACATGAAATATCCATCCAATCTAAGAGAGAGACAAAATTGGCCACACAAAGGCAACGGATGCAAAACCTTCGTGCAATGAGACAATTGAATACTGAGGTTGAGAGCATGTCTACAACAATTCAAGTTGAAGGCACACCATCTTTTATTGGCACACCGTTGGTGTCTACAAAATCTCATATTGAATGCACTCCCTCTATGACATTTGACGTTGCAAGTACTTCATGATTGACATCAAGTATTGGAGCTACACCATCTTGTACACCTCAATTTCAAGGTATGTCATCATTTTCATCTCCGCTTGAAGGTATGCCACCTATCCCTAATGTTGTTGACATTCCTAATCTTGAGATAACTCAAAGTTTGAGAACACCTCCTAGAGTTTTGCATAGAAAGCCTAAGTATTTGATTGATATTGATGCTAATGTTTTGAAACCAATGGTTGACAAGTTTCCGAAGTGTACTTGTCAAAGACATGCTAACCAGATATGGAAAATATTTTTTGAGCCTTTAAATGAGACAAGAAGATGTCAACTATTTGTTAGGCCTATAATGAAGATTCTTGGGATAAGAACATCGATTGAATCAAGCGACAAATCTATTGTGAAGAATCCGATGAATGCATATGATACTGTTGGTTCTAACTCACGCACAAAAGATAGTAATGCCACATGACGTGTCATTACATCAACAATTGTACGCACTCAAACTAAGAAAGCTCGCCTCCTTAGAAAGACAAGTAAACAATTGAAGATAAGTAGACAAACTCTAATGAGAGCTTTGGGAAGGCGACAAAGAGCGGAGGATCCATATAACAATGAGTTATGGGCATTTTTCGGTAGATTACCACAGAAAGATAAAGCAATTGTTGAAGCCTTGAGATCCCTAATTGAAGATTTTTGGAAGAATAACACAAGGGTCTCTCCAAATCAAAGAGATGTTGTAAGAAGGAGGATTGGTAGTAAAATCCATGATCCACATCCGAAATATTTTTTGGATATGACTCAAACACAATTTTTTGCCAAGTTTCAACGTATGTATCCTCAAATAAAAATTAGTCAAAGGTTCTTTGAAATGGTAAAGCCTTTTTATGTTAAAATAAATCACACACGCACAACTTGTTGTTGTAGACTACATGTTGAATTTTCTAACCATTATGATCTTTATCAACACATATGTATAGATTTGCATGCTAACAATGTTTTGCAGGAATGCAACATAAATGGTTCACCGACATCTTCAAGGGAATTCATATCTAGCATCTTATGTGAAAGAGTAGATGGTCAAGTATATTACAATAAGTGTTGCTTGGATGGCACATGTGTTGATTGTGGTGGATTGCAACATTTACAAATTTGTCAACATATGGATATTGGACAAGAAATTGGTAATGAATTAGTAGAATTTAGAAAATGTAAGACAGTGGCCTACATGCTAAAAGATGGAAAAAGAAGCAAAAAGTTGTGAATTGGTTAGTGAGAAGATTCCAATGTATCAGTTTATGGGCATCTTTCATGAGAATATAGTGTATGAGTATGCAAGGCATAACCATCGAGCTCATTGGTTGGACTCACAATTTAAGCTATGCAAGGACACATTTCCACTTCATACAATCGTTTCAATTGTTGACTTTGCAGAGAACTACACACTACAACTGTATAACGAGGTGCAATCACAATATTAGAACTCCACACGAGTTGCCATATTTGTGCATATAGCATTCATTCATGCACATGATAGTATGGAAGAGGATAGGAAGATATTGAGGGAGTATCATTTTTACATCAGTGATGTTCACTCACACTCTACAGAGTTTGTGCAAGGTTGTTTTTAGATATTGTATGATGATTTGGCTAGCCAAGGCATATCATTCCGTCAACATATCATATGGTCAGATAATTGTGCATCGCAATTTAAGAACTCTCAAATGTTTTATTGGTTGAGTAGGATGCATAAGTTGACTGCTATTCAACGTATGTGGAATTTCTCTGAGACTGGACATGGAAAAGGGGAGCATGATGGTGTAGGAGCATGTATTAAAAGAGCTTTAGCATGAGAAGAGTTAAATTACAAAGGGAATGCAAACTTGAAAGATGCAATATCAATTGTTCAATGGTGCAATGGTACAATTGGTCCAAGTAATCAAGGTAAGTCTTTAGTTCGCAGATTTTTTTGGTTGGTAGATGATACTAACATTGCAAAATTAGAAGATTGTTGTACATTGACATGATCGAGTGAGCTACACCCTTTCAAAATCTCTAATGCAGGTTCATGGACTATCCATACGCGGCAAATGGCAAGTTATTGTTCTTCATGTAGAGATGGTGCCTATAATGACTATGAGTCAAAGGAGTGGGTGGACGAATGGTGTATGAGACCTCTAATCCCACTTGAGACATACCGACCTCCTAGTGCACTACAACTCACATAGATGGAAGCATCAATTGACTTTGACCATGTGTCAGATTTAGTCCAACCAGGTAAATTATCCACATGCAATTTTTGAACTTTAATATTTTACCTTAGTTGTTTGCTAAATTCTTCTCAATTTATCGTTGCAGGGCATGTTTATATAGTAATTGCAGCTGAAGACAATGAAGAAGGAATAGAGTATTACCTGTGTCATTGTGTGGACGCAAAAAAGAAATTGGATCAACCTATGGTAGATGGAGAAAATATTGAGTACCCCACAGGATCAGTAGTTGTTACTGGTACATCGCTTAGAAGGTACTTAGTGAAGAAGTCTAACTTGTGGTTGTTCGATGACTTTGAGACACATAGGAAGATTCTTCATTATTCTAACCTTGTTGTAGCTTCAAATGTTCATTTGATCAGATATGGGGGTAGACCACTAAATAAGAACCTATGGAAGGTTCGCGAGTTTGACCATGAGGCCATACTAGACACGATAAAGAGTAGAGCAGATCCAGATGGTTCATTGGATTAAATGTAAATGTAAAAAGTTGTAATATCAATCTTATTTGGATATATGTACATGACTTGTATTTTTGACTACTCGAGGCATTGTAATATAAAAAATTATGTTTTTATCTTGTTTTGTGTGATTTTATGTAAATAATGTCATTTTGGACCATTAGAGATCACATGGGATCATTTCGTGAAGTATAACCTGTTAATTTGGTAAAAGATGTAAATAATCCTCATTTGTTGTCAATCACTCAAAGTGTAAAAAATTGTCAAAATTCGGCATGGTTTTTCTCAATGTTAGTGATGTGTAAGAATGATCTATCTAATCTTGTGGGGTCATGTTATAGCACTCTAAAAGAGTATCTCTTGGTTTGGGTAGACTCGGATCAAGTTGCTCATGGTGACTCTTTCTTGGTCGCGACAAAAAGCGTCAGATGAGTTCAATGAAAAGTTGCACAATGCTCCATCTTTCAATCCGCTTGTCGCGGCACCAAACCGTCAGCTTGTACACATCAAGGTGGCTAGGTTTACTCTAGGAATGCCTTCTTTTTTCTCTCCAACTCGCTCGATCGTTGCGAGCCACACCCTAGCAGCCAAATCGCCCAAGTGCTCAAAATGCTCAAAGTTGTCAATATTCGGAATCACATTTCTCTATGCCCATTAATCATAAGATTGATCCATCTAATCCTACAAGGTCATGTTATGGAACTCTAAAAAAGCCTCTCTTGGTTTGGGTAGAATCGAATCCAGTTGCTCATGGCGACTCTTTCTCGGTCGCGACAAAAAGTGTTAGATGAGTTCAATGAAAAGTTGCACAATGCCCCATCTTTCAATCCACTCGTCACAATACTGAACTGTCAACTTGTATGCGTTGGGGTGGCCGGGTTTATTCTAGGAATGCCTTCTTTTTTCTCTCCAACTCGCTTGATCATTGCGGGCCACACCCTAGCAGCCAAATCGCCCAAGTGCTCAAATTGCTCAAAGTTGTCAATATTTGGCATCTCGTTTCTCCATGCCTGTTAATCATAAGAATGATCCATCTAATCCTACAAGGTCACATTATGGCACTATAAAAAAGCCTCTCTTAGTTTGGGTAGACTCAGATCCAGTTTCTCATGGTGACTCTTTCTCTGTTGCGACAAAAAGCGTCAAATGAGTTTAATGAAAAGTTGCACAATGCCCCATCTTTCAATTTGCTCATCGTGGCACCGAACCATCAACTCGTACACGTCGGGGTGGCCAGGTTTATGCTAGGAATGCCTTCTTTTTTCTCTCCAACTTGCCCAATCATTGCGGGCCACACCCTAGCAGCCAAATCGCCCAAGTGCTCAAAATGCTCAAAGTTGTCAATATTTGGCATCACGTTTCTCCATGCCCGTTAATCATAAGAACAATCCATCTGATCCTATGGGGTTGTGTTATGGCACTCTAAAAAATACTCTCTCAGTTTGGGTAGACTCGGATCCACTTACTCGTGGTGACTCTTTCTCGGTCGCGACAAAAAGCGACAGATGAGTTCAATGAAAAGTTGCACAATGCCCCATCTTTCAATCCACTCATCGCGGCACCAAACCATCAGCTCATATGTGTCAGGGTGGCCGGGTTTACGCTAGGAATGCCTTCTTTTTTCTCTCCAAATTACCCGATCATTGCAGGCCACACCCTAGCAGCCAAATCGCCCAAGTGCTCAAATTGCTCAAAGTTGTCAATATTCGGCATCGCGTTTCTCTGTGCCTGTTAATCATAAGAACGATCTGTTTGATCCTGCGGGGTCATGTTGCGGCATCGAATTGTCAGCTCATACGCATCGGGGTGGCTTGTGTCTTGGATTACAAACACATATTTAGGTTCAAAGCTTAAGTAATAATAAACTTTGTGCAATTATTCATCTAATCATTTGTACTACAATTATGGATAACCATGATAAATGATTTGCATTAACCAAAAAGCTACAAATCCATGCAACATTGTATACTGTTAAAAATATCAAATATATCCAACACAAACAAATAGGCTTGCCAAAAGCCATATGGACTTAGAATTTCACATATTCATAAAACAAAACATATGTTCGAATTTGCAATATAGGCATACAACATGGTATCCAATAAAGTCAAATAGGAGCTTGCTAAAAGCCATATGGTGATAGAATGTCACATATTCGTAATACAAAACATATGTTCAAAATTGCCATATAGGCATACAACATAGGACCCTATTCTATTCATTTCCCTCTAGGGGAAGGAAACAGATCACGAGATATCTTTTCCTGTCGAGGGGATGGAGATGTATATGATGCAGGTGTCTTTCGAGTACGTCCACTCAACCTCCTCTCCAAACTTTTTTGTAACTCCACCTGATACAATGAAAAGAATGATGTTAGTATATACAAAAATTGAATTTTAGAATGACATATAATAGAATAGTCACTTACCACATACAAATAATCATGATGTCCATCCACAACAGGTGCACGTTCATGATCTAGAGTGACAAGCCCCTCCTGTAAGCATCACAATTTAAATTAAACTAAATACAAGTGTCGTTAAAATTTTCAATAACATATTATTAAGATAACAAGCAATGCTAAATTTACTAAATTTACAAATATGTCTCATACTTCTATTAAAGTAGTTGAACTTGCTACTGCTGCAGCAACACCGCACTCCATTGACGCACAGATAGAAGGAGGAGTCTCTGAATTCGACATCTGAAAATTAAACAAAGTATATAGATTAATCGCCAAAACTATCTATATTATTTAATAACAACATTAAAGATAAATTGTTTACTTGGGTGAAAGATTGTCGATGAAATACACTACGAGGTGTTGATGTTGAAGCTCTAGCATCAAACTATTTGACATCCAAAATGAGTAATTAGAAAATCATTCACATAAGGTTCAACTATCTACATATAATAATTATATTTTTTCACTCATTGTATACCTGTGGAGTCGATGAAGTAGTGAAAAAGGGTGCTGCAGGAATGTTGCTAGTATTGTGAACACTTTGACCTTGATTTTTTATCATAATAATTTACTAATTTAGATATATTCTCAAATTTACATATAAGATTTAATAAAAATAATGAAATGAACTTGTAATGAAAATCACCTGGGTATCAATGCCAAATGTTTCGTTTAGCAAGGATTTTGTCATGACAATGTTCTCTGTAGCAAACTCGGCTCATGCACGTGCATTCTCAGAACTATTAGGATCATAAGTGCAAAGAGAACCACAAGATTGACAAAAATGAGCTGGAACTCGATGCCTAGAAGAATCAACATCATCACTCGCATCACCCTCTACTAGAGGAATACCATACTGTATAAGGGTCTGAGTGAGTGAGCTAATCGAGTCTAGAGTTTTGACCTCAATACTCTCCTTCACAATGGCAAAATAATAACATGCTCCACCATAGGTCTGGCCAGGGCTCTTGGTGGGAGATTTGGGTCACGTCATGCACCCTCTCTATCATGCGAGGAACCCCCACCTCTACCTTGGAAATCTAGAAAATCAAAATAGTTTGGGATCTTATTAAGGACAAACTCACAGTACAGTTTTCTCAAAAAGTATTGGGGTACCTCATGATTATTGCATGGGGGCTGATCAATTACCATCCACCACCTATCCCAAAAAAATTTCTTAATCCCTTCATGATGACACCAATGAATAGGGAATCTTCTACATCCAGGGTGTAAAGGTTGATTCGTTCGGGGGTCCATAAAAAGAGCACACAAGTCAAATTTATTAATTTTCTTTTTCTTCACTGTTGCATATGATAATTTGTCAACATAAAATTGGTTTTGTTCTTCCTTCTTACGGGACCAAAAATTTATTTGCCCACTCACAGATTGTATGTGAGATACAATAGATTGCAAAGAACTGGCAAGGTTTGTCCTATGGGAGTTTGTTCTAGTGGGATCTTTTAGCCTTGTGATTAAATCTTCAAGCTCTTTTTGGCTATTTTCTATTTGACCTAATAGGTTTTCTTGTGTATCTATGGGGTGTCTAGGGATTATAGGAGGTTCTTGATGTGCTTCTTCTTCAATATGGTCTTCATGAGGAGCTGATTGATGTGCTTCTTCTTCAATATGGTCTTCATGAGGAAGTGATTGAGTGTTTTGAATATTTTCTTGTCTAATCTCATTTTCTGATAATGAAAATAAATTTAAATCAATAAACCTAGTTTAATCTTCAAATTAATAAAAAAGAATGTCAATAAGAAAATAAAAATACATACCTCTTCGAGCTCTTCAATGGCGTGGTGGCATTTTCATGGGAGATGGACAACTTAGTGCCCAATTTTAAGCTTTTACAAAGGGCAAGCGCAAGAAAATAGCACCCAAAAATGCCAAAATGTGGGTTTGGAATGGAGAAATACGGAGCAAGGTTTTTTTGTTGTTTATAATGCACATACGCCTTATAAGGTGCATGCCTTATAAGGTGTGCGCACTATAGGGTGCGTTCCCTATAGTGTGTGCACCTTATGCACTTTTTCATTTTTTTTTAAGTGTGGCACCTTTTTGGTACCACAATTTCGTGCATATACCCATCTAGTTTTTACTAGATAGTGTGTGGGTCTGGATATTGGTCTGGATGTTATGGATGTTGTCAATGTTGTATGCAAGGATTGTATGAAATCAATTTGTATAGTTTAGTGTTGCTTTGGATGATGAGTCTTGAGGATTCCTAGAGTTCTCATTATCCTAGTATTAGGAGTTCTCATTAATCCCGGTATCAGTCATGTATCCCAATGTTAGTTGATTTGATAATTGATAGAAGTATCTCTTCAAGTTTTGTGATTGTGTTTTTCTTGGTACACATGGAGTCTACATTTAAGAGATATTGAGCTTGATTTTGTGATAATGGGTCGGTATTCTTGGGTCAGGATGACCCTGCCCGATTCTAGTAATCTTGATGTATGCATCAACAATTGGCTTATGTAAAGGAAGTGTGTAGAAGTCTTGCAGAGGCTGACATGAGCATATTGTTAACATGTTGGGCTTGGCTGACACACTATTTTGTATTTGTGCCCTTCGATATATATACATATGCATATATAGTAGCATAAATGAGAATAAAAGAGAGAAGAACAAGGCTAAATCTGTGAAGGTGTGTGATGTGTGAAATTCGGAAACAAAGATAGGAGTGTGTGAAGTGCATGTTGCAAATAAAAAAAGGAGACAGTGTTGTAGTGGTGCAGTAATCCTTTACTAGACCTGCTGCATGAAAGTTGTGCAGAGATCTCTAACTGAATATGTTGTAGATTTTGAGACTTGTAATTTGAGCCTAACCTTAGAACTGATCCCTAGCATTTGGAGATGCTATCCCTTTAAATTCAACCTTTTTAATTGGAGTGAGCATTCCTGTAGTTAGCCATGTCTTTGTTGTATCTACAGTAAGCAGTCCTTTAGTGAGCCATTTTTGTAATCTTGCAATGAGCCACCTAGTAGTGAGCCACCTCTTGTTGTTAAAAAAAATATAACTAGTTATATTTTCCTAAGAGTTAACAATTAGTGTCGTTTTTCCCAATTGGGTTTTCCATGTATAAAATCCGGTATTTATCTTGTGGATGTGTTTTTCACGTTTATTCTGCATTATCTGCTTTATATCAGTCAAGCTTGTTTGATATTTAGGTGGAAGGTTATAATTGAAAAGAAAAGTTTTAATATTTGGGAATACTAATTCACCCCCCCTCTCTGTATTCTAATAATTTCAACCTGATCAACAAGATCCACATAATGTGCAGAGAAAGAAACTTGTATTCCAATAAAACTCTACTATGTTGCTCCATTGAAGGGAAACCCCAAACTGAATTTTTCATCTACCATTGTGGATAAATGTTGATCTGAAAAAAGAGGAATAATATGCGCTAAAGTCTAGTAGGTTGATTAACATCTTTCACTTATTTTTTTCCTCCCTTTACTCTTATCTCAAACATGTATGATAACTTTTAGCTACTTCTTTCAATCTATATTTTTTTCTACTCATTTATTGTTATTTCCAATCTACATTTTACTACCCTAAATTGTTATTTTTTACTTCTATTAATAAAATTTGAGGAATACAAATATGTCATGATCTTTTATTAGCATCATTATTTCTTGATGGTGGAAATGTTCTTGGCAATGACATCTATCTCAATGATGACACATGCAAGCTCTGGTGCCAAGTATGATAGAAATATACTTTCAAATGATAACCAATGTAAACTATCTCTTCTAACAATAGGAATAGGAACTCATAGGGGAAAAATAATATATTGTTATTGTGCTAGGAACAACATTGACATAAATTACCCCCGATGATAGAAATGTTGAATGAGAAAATACTTTTAATGAGACAAGAATTAACAAGTAAACTAACTATGGAATAATTCACTTTAAATTAATCAGAGGCATACATTAAAACATAAAATAGAACTTAGATTAATCATTTCCAACTCTTTATTAAGATTAGGCAAGTCGTAATACATTGGCTTGATCCTTTTCGAAAAACTGATTAACTTTCGAATTCTTGCTCAGCTTGACTCCTAGTTGATTCAAAGATTTTTTCTTTCTTATGTCTTGGATCCTTCCTCTCCAAGTATCAATTACCCCTTCTCATATCTTTGATCTATTCTGGCATATGTCTCTTCCCACTAATGTATTTATGTCTTCCTCTACATCACTCGTTCCCATACTCTTTGTCATGCATTTTTTATACTCTCAATTTCATCACATTAGACCTCTTTATAGCCTCCCTCGTTCTCCTATATTTTCCCAACCATCAACCTTTTTCATTTGACCTTTTACAACAATTTAGACTATCTCCTTCCTTCACTCCCACCAATCATCTTCTCATCCTCCATTTTCCCTTTTATTCCTTGATTCACTTTCTGCTTCTCAATCATCAATTCTTAATTGTCTTCAACCATTTCTCTCCTCTTGTTGAGGGCAAATAATACCAAAACTACCCCTTTATTGAACTATCCTACTATTTGTCCATGTGGCAATAGGAAGTATGTTTTCCCAAACTAAATATTCACTCCAATCAGAATTAGTTTCAAGACTCACCAAAATTAGTTTAAAGACTCACATGTATAACCAAAACATGAACTTGAATGAGAATTCTTGAGGGGGATTCTCATACAATAGACTCCCCATGAGACAAATAAGTCATGTTCTTGTGCACATGAGGCAATTAATAAAAATTTATCTACCTCTATTATTTTCTTTCACTTCTTCCAAAACTATTATGGAACCATTGGCATACTTCTCCAATATTGGTGTGTTGTTTTCATTGCTCATTTCATAGCCATCCTTCTCTAAAGATTCCTTTCCCATTCATCCACATATCAATCAATACAAATGACTCTATAGAAATTAAACATGTCCTTGACATCAAACTCATCCTCCTTGTGCAATTGTCCTTTAACCCCATCAAATTCATCCATAGTCATATACAAATTTGCACTTACTATCTCATATTCTTCTTCTTCAATTAGCGAAATCTCCCTCAAGAAATCATTTTGGACTCCACCATTCACATCACAACCCAAATTATCTTTTCCAAAATCTACTACTTTCAATAGATTTTTTCAAAATGAAACACTATCTCACAATTTTACCACTTCTTTTACTACAATAACTTCCTTGTCTAAAATTGCACTCTTTGTCTAGGTATCTTTTGGTGTTCAATTTATCCTCATGCTTTTTCCAGCAAGATTATTTTTCCATTACTTTTCTATCACTAAAAATGGGGCCCACAAATCTTCCTCACTATTTTTCTTTGCCTCTCCTCCTAATTCCTTCTCTGACATATCTTTGTCATGCCTTTGTTTTTCTCTGTCCTCTTTAACCACTATTGCTGCTACATCTACTTTTCCATTTTTCATTCTAGTTTTTGTTTCCTCTTCATTTTTTATGCCTTTAACAACCCATGATTCTGTTGGCCTCTTTTTCTTTTCATTTCTCTTATCTAACATCATTTTTACACATTATATACTTTGCCTTAATAATTGATTTATTCTACTAACTTAGCACCATGTATCCATGATTCTTGGCAATATTTGATAACTCCAATTTTCTCTTCTCTCTTTTAGCTTGCATATCAACATTCTCATTTCCACATACATAACCAGAATCAGCATTTTAACTTCCGTTTACTTGTGTAATAACCCATTTTTCATGTTTGCTTCCATCTTTAATTTCATTAGTTGATAATTCTTCATTGTTGTAGTCTTCTTGATTCTTTTCTTATTTATACGATGTTGCACCTTTCTATCCTTCCCCTTGACTTCTTGATACCCCACCTAAGACTTCTCTCATTTTTCTCCTGCCTAGTCTTTTGGTACCCATGTTCTCCTTTTAAAGCTTGTCAAACTACCATACACATATTTGTTCAAATCCCCATGAATATAACTAACCTTATCTACCTAGATCTTTTAGGACTCTGATACCAAAGTGATGACAAACAAGTTCCCGACAATGACATCTATCTCAATGACGACACACAGAAGCTCTAGTGACAAGTATGATGACAATATACTTTCAAATGATAACTAATGCAAATTATCTCTACTAACCATAGGACTAGAAACTCATAGAGGAAAAACAATACAATGTTATTGTGCCATGAATAATGATAGAAATAAAAAACAATACATTGTTATTGTGCAATGAATAATGATATAAATTATCACCAGCAACAGGATTGTTGAATGAGATAGAATCTTTTTAATGTGACAAGAATCAACAAAGAAACTAATTGTGGAAGCATTCACTTTAAATTAATTAAAGACACACATTAAAACAAAAACTAGAACATGAATCATTCTCTCCAACCAAACATAGTTAAACCCTTCTCTAACTACCATCTGCAAACCAATGTAATTCGTGTAAGCCTCAGAGTAGTGGTTTGTCTGGGTGCCCAAGGGGAGTGCCACCGCTTAGATAATCAAGCATTTGATCAAAGATTGTCATCTCATGATTGCCAATCTGGATGATTTTAAAGTTTCTCACACGTATCGGGAAGGGAATGCCCCCATTGATTATATGGAAAATGTTAGGGTGGATTATGTGGAGGTTAAATGGTGGATGAAAATGGAAAGTTTCTTGAGAAATCTATGCGAGATGACTAGAAAGGATGCCAAATTAATTGGTCACTCATTACCAATTCATAATGACAGAATGCCATTGGGATAATATCTCTTGGTGGAAGTTTTTCACGCCTCCCAATTCATGCTATTCTATAGGCTTCATCTGTTTCTGGTTAGGCTTGGTGCTATGTATTCTAGGTGTGTTTTCTTGTATTTTCAAAATTGTGCATTTCATGGGGGGCGACAAGAATAGGATAGAACCCACCTCTTTAGAGAACTGGAAAAGGAATACTGAGGTTTGGAATGAGATTTCATACTGGGGCCTAGTGTCGTATATGGAAAGGTTAAGGGGAATTCACTGAGTGCTATTGAAGATTTTGTGAGCAGTTGGGATGATGGTATTCTTAAGCTCTATGGCATTGAATTTAGGATTGATGAATATTTTATTATTGAAACTACTAGTATGTAGACAGATGGAAGGAAGTTTATAGAGAACAAAAATCTATTGTAGAAGCTATCTCCACTTTCTTCGACAAGCAGAAGGAGAGGAATAGGGTTCAAAAGATGGTTGATGGTGGCTACAATTAGAAGGATCTTCAAACACCTTGGATCGATGTGGCGGAGGTTATCATGAGATACATCACTCTTGATGGTCAGTATGCGAGCATTTTTTCCTATCACTTTGTCATTTTGAATCACTTCAGGCATGATAGAAAAATTTCCATTCTGTTTTATCTTCTATCTTCTTTAAGGCATAGTCTAGAGAAACCTGCAGAGAATGTGGATAAATCGGTCCTTCATGAGGGCCTTATTTGGCTTATTATGGATTATGCCAAAGCTCATGAAGTCAAATCATCCACTATTTTGAAAACCCATGTTTCTTCTTCCAAACCTGAGGTTAAGGTGGTTTCTGAGACGGATTTGGAAGGGGAAGATAGTGGGCTTGCCAAGGACTAGCAGGATCAAGATTTGTCTGACGACCCCAAGTATTTTCTACCTTCTAGTTGGGCCCCATTCAAAATATTACCCCTCATATAGGTAGTAGTAGGTGCAACAATCACCAGGTAGGTGGGTCACTAGCATATATAAAAATTTGGGGACCAAGTCTACTAACTTTGTTTCTCCCAAATCTAAGAAGCCCAAATCTAGAAAGGGGGGGGGCAATAAAGATAGTGAATAGGAGATTGAGATTGAAATCCCCATTGAAATTGGTCCTTGGAAATAGGGGAGGGTTGTCATTGACCCAGATTTGGATAAATGCATTTCCTTTGTGGCCAATAGTCAATTGGATTGTCTCCGGAAGATGGGCATGGAGATTGAAGTGTTAAAAGATGGTATAAAGGGTATTGTGGATACTTTTACAGACAACCCTGGACCCAGTAATATAGAGAAACTTCTCCAGTTGACCCAAAAACTTAGTGAGGACATGGACACAATGAAATTGAATCATGAAAGAAGAATATGGAATTTGGAGGTGAGTGTGGAAGAAATCAAATGAAGTTTGAAAAATTTGGTTGAGATCAGCAAGGCAACCATGAATAATAGTTCTGAAGGCTTGATGAGGGTCAATAATATGATTGCAGATTACAGGGTTGATCCCATTGCCAGTGTGACTCCTTCAAACTCCAAGTAGAAAAATAAAATGAAGGGTGTAGGTGGTCATATTTCTCATCCCCACACTACGACAGGTCCATGTACTCGTACCAGGAGCAAGGCAACTCCAAATTTATCATGGATGAGTTGGAGGCTATCAAAAGGAAAGTTATTCAGAAGACTGCAGATCTGTTGCATTCTTATCAATAGGTATTTGTTTCCTCTGGTCATAGTTTTTTTTTGTGTTTGAAGGTTGTTTTGTGGGCTTGGACCAAGTTCGTTTATCTTTTGCTGCTATTTCTATACTGTGATGCTTATTCTCTGGTTTTTGTAAAACTTTTGGGTTTTGAATCCCTGTAAAACCTGTTTACCTTAATCAAAAAAAAAATAGAACTTAGATTAATCATTTTCAATTCTTTATTTAGATTACCTGCGTTGTAATACACTAGCTCAATCCGTTTTGAAAAGGAATAATTATTGCTCATCTCAACTCCTGATTGATTCTGAAATTTGTTCTCTCCTATGTCCTAGTCTCCTTTCTCTTTAGGTATCAATCACACCTTCTCCTATATTCAATCTATTATGGCATAAAACTCTTCCCACTAATGTAGTTTTGTCTTCCTCTACATCACTCGTTCTCATGCTCTCTTTCGCATATTTTTTGTACTCTCAATTTTGTCACATCAAACCTCTATGTAGCCTCCCTCATTCTCCTCTTTTCTCCCAACTTTCAACCTCTTTCATTTGGACTTCCATAATAATTTGGACTATCTTCTTCCTTCACTACCACCAACCATATTGTCATCCTCTATTTTCCCTTTTATTCCTTGATTTGTTTTCTCCTTCTAAATCGTCAATTCCTAACTATCTTAAACCATTAATCTCCTCTTGTTAAATGCAAAAATACCCCTACATTGAACTATCGTACTATTTTCCCATGTGGTGACAAGAGTTGTGTTTTCCCAAAATGAATATTCACGTGAACGGGAATTATATTTAGAAAATCAACAAATACAAAGACCACAAAAATTAGTCTAAAGACCCACATAATTAAAACATGAAATTCAATAAGAAATCTCGAGGAGGATGCTCTTGCATGATTACTTTATGGAACCACTTCAAATAGTTTAACAAGTATTTATTCTTGTTTATAATATTTTGATTGTTGATCTGTAGCTAGTGTGTATTATTTAAGGAATTTACTGTCAAGTGAATAAGGGAATCACCACATGTATTCAATCTTTTCTCTTTATTTTGAAATTTTCACATTTGTAATTTAAATTAATTATAAATACAAATACTTTTATGCTTCCATCATGTTCATTGATTTTGATAGTTTATAGGGAGTGCTCTAAGATCTTTCTTACTCTATTCATATGAGGTAGCCTTGAAAATATTTGTATGCATAATTGTTCCTATAGCTATATTTGTGTGCATTCTGATTAAAACTATTGATCTTGAAGACCAAGAATCTATAAACATATCACACTGAAAAGTAAAGAATGAGTACAAATAATTGAACTATCAAATTTGGAATTGTCCTTATCAAATGTGAAAGGAAATCTACAATAGTAACTCAAAATGAGAATACACACCCTGCCTTTATTTTATAGATAAAAAAGTCTTGGAAACAAATAAATAGCAAGAGTCTTAAGTTGTAAATCTAAAACAAAAGGCTAAAAAAAAAATTTAAACTTATATTTCATGAATTTGAAATATCAAGCATGAATGCAATCTTAGACTTGTAATTCCTAAAATCAATCTAAGTTTGGAAGTGGATGAGGATGGTACATGAATGCATACACCCTTGCCATTCTCATCTCTTGGCAACTCACAAGTCTACATTTGTTTATGTAGAGGCTTGTGAAGAACACAAATTAACAACTAAGTAAAGATATCCAACATAAAGGCCTACAAATGCTCCTATTGATTGGTTTGTTATAATTATTATCCCAATATAATGAATTATGCTTTCAAGGAAAACAAAAAAAAATTGCTTCCCCAATTTTGGATTTTCTCCTTTTTAATGATGTCAAAATGCACTATCAATTTCTACAATAATTAATTCAAAAGAAAAATCTACATGAGTTTCACTGTTGCATTCTACTGCTAAATCACATATTGCTTATGCTTATTCAACTGCATATTTGAATTTGGTGATGGGAAAATATGGAAAGAAATGGTCATGAGTGAAAAAGAAAAGAAGAAACTAAGAGGAAATTGTAATGGTTGGAAAACCCAAAAATGATTAGGCATACATTCACAATGTGAAGTACTGTCGATATCATTTAGTAGCCACAATTTGATGATATTGAGGAAGACATGATAGTTATCTCTCCAACATAGTGTAGGGCTTCAACGAGATCATAAAACCATAGGGTATACAAATTTCAATGGTAAGATGGAAGATATACTATATTTACAAATGAGCCACAACATATTTCTCTTTAGTTTCAAATCTCTCAGAATTACCACATGACCTATTATAAAAACTTATTAATTTGGTCCAATGCTTTAGATTGCTTCAAGGAATTAGTTTGTAACTCACATATTTATTTTTTTGAATTTCAATCTCTTTTAATATGTCAACTTAGTGATATGTATCAAAGATTAACTATTACAATGAAGATTTTTAAAAAACTATCTATATTTGTGTTCCTAGGTTCCGTCGCTTGCTACATATTCTCCATGTTCCTCTTTAGTTTTATTATTTTTGTGAACATAAATATTTCACTCAAGGATTTAATGTGTAGAAGATTTTATTTTATTCAAAATTTGAATTTGAATTCTTTCACAATTTGTAAACGAGAATTTCTTATAGACTAGCATTCATAATTACTTGTATATTCTAAGAAACCAATTTACTTTAAAATATTTTTAAAATTCCTTGTTATTTCTTGATTATACCTATTTTATATCCATCTGAAATCAAATTTGTCCTATGTTGATGTTAGTTTAAAAAAAATGTCCGCTTATTAGATTTTGATGACTTGAGCTAGGTGTCCATTTTTTATCTAAAAACTATCTTATCACTTTAAAAAAAATGGTGTCAATAATTAATGTCCAAACTACCTATTGCTTGTCATTGATAGGCCTTCTCTATAGTGAAAGAATAGATAACACTCTTCTCATCCAAAGACAACTATTCAATATAGAAATGTTAATGCACTGTCAAATCATGGAGTGCGATAGGAGTGGAGAAGGCAGAAGGAGAGGAGGAAGGGGTTTTATGGTTTTTGTAGGAGGTGGCATTGATGGTGATGAGGATGACCCGGGTGGAAATGAGGATGGTCGGAGGGGGATCTTCTTTGGCCCTAGTTCCTTGTCTTGGTGAGTGGGTTGGGCTTTCCCTCGATCGGTGCGGTGTTCTATGTGCAGGGGAGGGTTTGGGGAGGTGGCTTCTCCTCACTTTGCTCTTCTTTGGGGCCCATTCTTCATTCCCTGGATGTGGTTTACCTCTTCAAAAGTTTTGGTTGAAGATCTTGTTGTTGGTTTGTGGGTTTGTGTAGACTATTGTGTGTTTGCTTCTCTATTTTTATTTTGTCCGGATTTGAGCCTCTTAGGTGTTGTTGTTGTTGTTGGCATCTCCACAGTCTTCTCATCCTTTACATCTTTCATGGCTCTATTTGGTTGTGAGGGAGGTTGCGGGGTTTTTTGTGAAGGCTATGTTTTTTCATCAACATTGGGCTCCCTCACGATATATCTTTGTGGGTGTTGATGTGCGGGTGGCATGTGGTCTTTTTACCTAGGGCTATCCTCGATGATGGGGGTGGTTTCATCCTTTTCCTCTTCTATGGGCAATTTCATGTTATTTCTCCGTGGGTTCTGAGGAAGGGAAGATGGATCAGTTTTGGGGTTTCTATGTCTCCTCATGCTTTGCACTTGTGTTTTCATGCCTATCTTGAGTTGTGTTCTTTGGTGGTGAATAGGGATTCTCGGTAGCTAGTTTGTGCTTTCTCTAGACCTATTGAGGTGGTCATCTCTCCTATAGAGGTGGAGACATGGTATTCTGGTGCCTTCTAGCTATTGCAGTTGGCCTTGCTGGGTGAGGTTTCCTTCATTTTCCCTTGTTTTTTTGTTTGCAAGACGTTTTGGGGTCCTGGTGAATACCCAATGGTGGGTGTGGTTTATTTTTATAGCTATCTTGTTTCCACCCCTATTTTGTTTTTGTGGCTAGCCTTCTTGCTTTTTACCCAGCATCCTCTTGTTTCTCTAGTTCTTCCTATTGAGGTATATTATGCTAGAGATAACCTTTCTCCTACTGAGGTGGAGTTGGGTGTTGTGGTTGTGAATGGGAGGTGTTGTGGGGATACTAATGATGCCCTATTTATTGGCTGCTCAGGAACTATGGATAATCTGATTATTGGCCTCTCTCCTATTTCACCTATGGAGGTGGTGACCTTGGAGGATCTTCTGTACATAGCCTTTCTCCTTCTCAAGATCAAGGTTATGGGAGCCTTTCAAA
The DNA here is from genome assembly GCF_030272615.1 of Cryptomeria japonica. Taxonomy (NCBI): domain Eukaryota; kingdom Viridiplantae; phylum Streptophyta; class Pinopsida; order Cupressales; family Cupressaceae; genus Cryptomeria; species Cryptomeria japonica. The sequence continues at coordinate 671,468,584 of NC_081411.1, read as the reverse complement.
AACCCTTTGTTTCAGGTTGTGGGAGCCTTGTGAAACCCACTCTCACGGTTGAGGAAGCCTTTTAAAACCCCACTTCTAGTTGTCGGAGCCATATAAAACCTACTTTCAAGGTTCGGGGGAGCCTAGAAAAACCCCATGTCCATTGTTTTTGCTAGGGATATACTAGATGCTGAAAGTTTTCAAGGGACTAGTTTGGCCAGTTCTTGTTTCTGGTTAGGTCCAGGCTTTTGTTGTGGCTTGGAGAAGTTGTTACAGGTTATGGGAACCTGGGAAAACCCTTCTTGTTGGTTGAGGGTGCTTGATATTCCCTCGATCTATGTTTTATGAGGTCCTTTGTTTTCTATTTTAGGTCATTTGTTCTGCTAGCCTAGTTTGTAATGTTGCATTCCTAATGTTTGGCTAGTGTTTGGTGTGTGGTTGTTGTTGTGTTTGTATGTTTCCATCTTTTGCAGCCCGTGTTCTGGGATCTGGACAGCCATAAGTCTAGAATATTTCAAGTCCTTTCTAGAGCTAGTGGTTTGGTACCAAGTACTCTAGTCTATTCTTCGTTGGTAGGTCTTTGTTGTAAAGGGTTTTGGGGCCCCTTCAAAACCTGTTTTACCCCAATAAAAAACTATTCAATATAGTAATATTTAAAATAAATCTTTCTTCATACTCTCTAGTTTGGAATTGGACTAGTCCAATGCCAGTCAAAATCTGTTAGAATAGAATCATAAATGAAAATAAACCTACTTTCCAGCCTCATATTTACACTGAAGGCATTTATATTGACTTCATCAGCACCTCCTTTGGGATTCACGACATGTGCTTCCTCGTGCCTCCCATGGATCCTTGTCTTTGCCCGCTCTCCCATTCATTGATAGCTCGAGCTTTTGGCATAATGGCAGTGGTGATTCCAACAATTTGTAGTGGATAACCTCATTTTCACCATCCATGATTGATATCACCCCTAAAGAAATGCAAGATAATTTAATTCATTTGAGTCATTCATTATCATCCTGTAATACCCGCCAAAATACCCTAGAGAAAATAAACCAAAATTTACTAACAAAAAGAGATAATTTTTTTTTTTAAGATAACTGTTACAACTACGCTATTATTAGTATTTACTAATGCAACGTTACTACCATTATTCATCAATGCATCATTAACTATATACATGAATACATAAATCAACAAGATCATAACCATAGAATCATATTACACAAGAAGAATAACCATTTAACCATTAACATAACTCTATGTAAACTCATACAATCCAAATCCATTCCCTAGGGTATCTCAACATCACTACTTGACAAAATCTTAATGCATCACATATTCATCTTAGAATATCATATCATATTATCCATCTATTCATTTACTTTCCATACAACTATGATAAATCCTTAACACATATGCATAACTTAGTCACATAACATACTCTTTAGATTCTTTTAGAAACTACCAAATCAAATACTCCTAATATCCATTCTTTCATTCATCATAAAAGCATCAGAGATTAAATAACCATTCTCTTAAATAAGACTAGATTATCCTTTAAGTTTCATTACATATCTCTAAGGTAACTAGCTCATTTACCTAAGTAACATAATCCATTTCATCTAGATCATTTTCATTCCTTAAACAAGAATTATAACAACAACCACTATTCTTCCATCTTAATTTCCATAAGATTATACATACAATTTCAGCTTACAATTTCAAGCAATACAAATGTATAAATACTAACTCCACCTTTTCCACATAGAACTCATAATCTAACATTACAAAATGAATACCTAATGAATGTACAATGAGAACTCCTAAACTACTACATCATATTCCTTTTTCAATTACATCAACAAATACATGACGATACATAGCTTAGGGGCACATAATCTCTTCTACAAATACAAATCATCATGATACAATATTTTCTATTCCAAGTACATATAGATCGGCTCCAAAGAATATCCACATAATGAAGAATATAAGAATCCAATCCATGCACACTAACATCCAAGAAGAAGAATATCCCAAAGGAAGATGGCATCAAACCACCCAACCATGTGGAACCAAATAGGAACCTCCCCCCATGCTAGAAGATAACATGGGGTTCCAACACTCACTCAAGACCTAGGTTGATACCTAACAACCATGGGACTCAACATAGCGCATAATTAACTCAACACAACAATAATCACATGACAACACAAGGCTGAAATCAACAATAAACTCTTCTAGAGTCATACAATAAATCATGGCATATGGACATGGTCATATGTAGGAATGGAGTGTCATCACATGTTGTCCTCATATAGAAGGGAATATGGCCATCCTTACTAGTCATGCTCCTACATGATAGCCTCACAAAGAAGGTAAATATGCACCCATAGTAGACATGTATGCTATCCTCCCAAAGAAGAGAAATCCATACTCCTAATAGTCATACAAGCTGCCCTCACAAAAGAAGGGTGAAAACAATCCCTTAATAGACATGTGGAGCCATCTCAACCTATGTGAGTACAAGGGAGATTAGCTTGCCATCTCATATGGCCCTACCAAATAGAATTATCTTATCAGGTGAAACCCATACCCAATCAATTATTAAATGTTATCACTGAATTACAAAATGGAAAACTCCCAATGTGCCTTTGGCGGTCTAGGTGCCAAGCAACCTAACTCACATGACCCCAATCATCACAAGGAAGCCCACTCCCCTTAATCATATGCCAAGCCATATGGTAACAAATAACAAAATACAACACAATAATAACATGAATCTAAACATGGAAAGCATCTGAAAGTCATTACAAACTGATACAACCGAATCACAAAGATAGTCATCAAGAGACACTTAGCAAGGATCAAGCCATAAGCTCATAATGCCAAAATGCAACAATAAAGAGAGCCTCAAGAATATCAAATACACATAAATAGGGCCAATACATGAATCCAATAACATAGAATGATCCTCCACAACGAGGCACAACATAACCTCTCACTAGAGCTACAACTGACCATCCTCAATAGCAAGGAATCACTCAACTTGTTGCAGGAACATATCAAAACTTCAATGGACAAGAACAAAACCACATTCCGGAGCCCAAATGGATTCACACACATCACAAAGGAATGACATAGTGCCCCAAAGCCATCAAACATAATAAAACAAGCCTCTGGAATGAAGACCAAGTAGAGAAATTAACTAAGGGACTAAAAACCCATCCCAAAAATCTACTGACACTACTTTGGCACTATTGTAGCATAGAGTAGCACTATTGTTCTCTATTTTAGTGCTATTGTAATAGGGGACTGACTCACGAAAAATGGGATACAAAGATACTCAAATTTGTCCAAATTCGGGCATGGGCCTTACAATGGCATAAATACGACCTAGAAGTCTCTAAAAGACAATAAAAAACCAAAACAAACCCTTGTTAAGGCCAACAATACAACACATCTAAGAATTCCAACATATACTGACAATAAGTTGCACATAAAAGATTACAAACATAGCCACTCTAGATCTAATCAAACCAAATGGACACAAGACAAGGTATGCAACAACAAATAAATCTCACAAAACCAACCCTTACGACAATGCATCAACATATCAATATACATAAATGCCCTTTTCCGACAATACAACACACAGATTCATAAAATCATATATAAATCTTTTTCCCAAAATATTATTCCCAATTACTAATAATAGAATAATCATTCATTCCTAAATCTCCCCAAACAATCTTTTAGCAGTCATGAAAAAAAATCTCTTTTCGAAAATCAAAATGCAAGAATGGAAAAAGATCTCCAACCTGGAAGTAGAGTGATGGTGATGCAATCGTAGAAGAGAAAAAATCCAAACCAACAAGCTTTCCAAAATCCAACATAAATAATAATCTAATAAATCAAAAGCTCAAATAATAAATCAAAACCAATATAAATAATAAATAACAAATAAATGGATGAGCCAAGAATAAATAAACAAATAATTAAATGTACAGATACATATAAATGCTCTAGCCAATATAATTTAAACTCAATACTATAGATATCCCCCACATGCATATAAAATAATCAAATAAATAAATAGATGTATTGATAAGTATAGATAGTCAACTAATATAATTCCACCAATTAATTATTAATTAATTATAAACTCCCAGTAAATAAATATGTATAAATATATTGTATTCTTACTAACCATTATTTAAAAATTTATAATTTACCCCAATGGGCTAAATGTAGTAATTGATTAATTAATTTCCACAATTTCAAATAACCAATAAAATATAAATCCATAAAATAAACATTAATGAATAATAATTCTCTAATAATAATAATAATCGCACATTAATATTAAATATTAATGTCATCTATTGATTTAATTTAATATTTATAAACTATACAAACTGATTAATTATTAATTAATAAATAATTGCGAACTCAAAAGGCAACCCGACATAAGGTTGAACAACATACTGCATGATACAGACCAATGACTCAAGCCAAGACACTAATTGACAAGGGTATCAACTTAAGCCTAGACTATGAGAGGGAAACACATGCCATCTACAACAACTTGTCATTCAGATAAAGACACGCTCAGACATGTGAGACCAGGTGGAGTCGATGTATGGTACCTGCAATCCTCCATCCACCACTAAACACAATGCAATATATATATACAACACATATACATCATAAATGATCAAACAAGTGATAGAGAATCGCAACGCCATATCGTGCTCGCAATGAGTGGTATGACATTGTCTCTAATCATGAAGACACTAGAAGATAATCACAAACATCGTAGCATCAACTCAGTCATCATAATCATAGAATAGGGTTAGAGTAATCATAATGTCATCAAAATCTCATAAGCAATATGATCCACCATGAATAATGATCAAATATAGATCTATCAGATTCATATCCAATACAATCATTAAATAGGGTTAGTACATAACATGATACCATCAAATCATCATAAAGTAGACTAAACTAGATCAATATATTCCTTTGATGTACAAAAAAGACAAAATGAATCAGGGAGGGGCACTACACATCCCACTAAACTAAGGTCAAATTGGCCAATTGTTATATTTAATGGATAGAGTGGCAAACTGTCATCTTTATTTTAAAGAAAGATATTATATTTTGTCAATTCCTCACCTTCTGTCATACTATGTAGGATTTCAGCTTAGTAAGGTTAAAGATGCCATCTCAACACATTAGATATCAAAAGATCATACACAGATTTTAAATGCTCTTTGACACTATTTATGATTCCTATAAAAGACTATCTCATAGGTTTTTGGAGTTCACAGAAATTTGACTTGATTTTTAAACATTCCTTCCCACCTCTGTACTACTACAAATATTTGTATAAAAATTTAGTGATCTCTGAGATACTTCAATTTTGATTTCTCTACACATAGATAACAGCTTACAATCTTCGGCAACCATAATGACAGAAATCATTAAAAACCTATATGTATTAATACAATTTTCATCCACACAATAAATTTTCTAGCAAATCTAATTCTAAGTTCACAGCTCTTATGTCTATAAATTTCTTTTATGCACTCCAAAATTGAATAGTTTTCCACCCTGGTCTATTTTATATATTCTCAATCGTCTCTAGGTAATATGCCAAAATGAATAAACTCGTTTTGCAGATGCATTAGAAAGGCAGTTATAACAAACAAAACCTTCATCAAGCTAATAGGTGGATTTCCTAACTGAAATAAATCTAGGATTTCTAACTATTATAGGAAACTACTTCCTAAAAAACTTGAGAATGAACAGAAGGAAAACTACCTTTGCTACCATTGTGAGAAGCTTGCCATTATTTTTGGGCTTGATAAAAAAATGTAGGAATAATTGAAAATATCCATGTTTGTGGTGACTGCTACATGGCCAAATCTATTTCAGAGGGAAATACTACCTTGTTACAATTAAATTTTCTGAAATTGACTTTTTCTATTTCTATCGTTCACCAATTCCTTAGCTCTAAATTTGGTCTCCAAACTTGGAATGCATGCATGCGTTATAGTTAGGTAACTTTTTTTTTTTCATTGAAATACATAAAAAATTTCCACGTTTAGATGATGGTATGTATGACCAATAAGTGAGTAACAAATTATGTTTTACTCGTCATTTAAAATAATCTATTTTATATCAAAATAATTTAAAATTTGACAATATTGTCCATATCACTTTGTAGAATGCAAAATTCATTTGAAGCGTCAAAAATTAATATGCACACAAACAGATTTGAGTAAATTTTAAGCGTTAAAGAAAACAAACTTCCAAATAGACATTCAATTCGTCAAATCTTTATAGAATTTCTTCTATATAGAGATATAAATTTTTAATTTATATTACAACTTAAAATACTCAAGAAAACTTACAGACTACCTCAATAGTTGATAGATCACTGAATTAAAAATGATTTAAATGTTGTTGTGCAACAACTTGAATTCAACTTGAATTTCCTATCTTTATTTTGTGTTGGAAATATTTATTTTCTCTTCTTTTTAATCTTTTTAAAAAGTTTTACTGTCATTTGACAATATAATTTATTTAAATAATTCATCGTAGGATTTGATGTGGAAGACATTATAAGTTTTTTTGTTCAATATTTTATTTTCGATCTCAAATTTTCTAAATTATAATAATTAATTTAGATTCATATACAAAATTTGAAACCCTCAAATTTTGTACAACAGGATTTGAAACCCTCGGATTTTACAAGGATTCAAAACCCAAAACAAATAGCTACCAAAAGATACATAAAAGATAAACAACAACTAAAAATCAACCTAGAAACAAAGAAAAATCAATGACAAACTAGTTGAAAAAAAAGTAGGTTGAAGCCTTTCACTAGTACAAGGGTTTTATCAAGGCTCCCTTAACCTTCATCAGATACCGAGGCTTTTTCCAAGCACCCATAACCTGAACATTGAGATTGATCAAAGATCTCAAAGTCACAACCACCAGATTCTTGATGATAAACATACAGACACAATTTGGGACCAAAGGGTTTTGAAAGGTTCCCCAAACCTTCATCTTGGGTTTTGAATTTGCTCCCAAAACCAACATCATAGGGTTTTTCTAGGATCCCTCAATCTTAACATTGGGTTTTAACAAGGCTCCCATAACCTTAATATTGAGAATGAGTAGCACAGAGATCACAAAATCCTTCAAGAACTCCAACTCAATAGGAGAAGAAGGAGATAGATCAGTACACAAACAAGTCTAAATTTCCTTACAACCAAGAAACAACTGACCATCAGCTTTCCACCACCATCTCCTGATATCACTCACAACATCCAACTCCACCTCAATAGAAGAAGGGTCGTCTTCAGAACAAGCCATCTCCACTTCAATAAAAGAAAGGGCCACCTCAATAGGCCGAGCCAAAGAAAACCAAAGATACTAAAAGAGAAACAAGAGGGCAATCTAGTGTTGGGTTTTAAAAAGGCTCCCAAAACCTTGAAGAAGAGTTGCCGCACAAACCTGTCAAACACCAAGTGATGTGATATTTAATTATTGAAAGATGTCTATAAAATGATATGAATGAACCTTCAATATTTAATATACTAATTTTTTCTTAAATTTTTCTATCATTAAACTTTACTATTTAGTGAATGAGAACAAAAGTTTGTACTATTTTCAATAAAATTGTGAAGCCAATCTTTTAGTAAAAATAGAACAGTTTCAATGAGCCTCCAATTTATGTCTTACTTGTGTATCATAAAATATAAATTAAATACACTTTCAATAAGGTTCTTCCCTTGAGTAAAAAAATACCTTTTAAGTTGAGTAATACACCTTTTTAATGGACTAAGATTTCCTCCTTAGTGGATTTACATGGTAGCCTTTCCATTTTAATCTGGAAGTCTTCTTAGTATTACTTTGATCTTAGTGACAATTAAGTAAATGGAAGTATTCCCATTTCATTCATAATTCCTCCTATTATTACAAGATTTGAATAATGAACTAGATTCGATGCTGATAATTTACTTTGATTAACTACACTTAGTTGTATATAATTGAAACAATAGTTCCACCAAATGTTCCTTTCAACATAATATTCATTATACAATATGAATTTGTCTCTAATAATAACCTATCTAGAAAAGTATGGTAAGAGGAAATAATATATTTTAAGTGATTGCATAAAAAGTTAAGATAGATTAGTTGAGGAAGCATCCTTAAGGGGTGATATATCTTATTCATTTTGTTTTTTGAAATGATGGAGGTTTAAAATGAGCTAAAGATTAAATTATATAGAAAAGTATAATTATTTAAACAATAAATTTCTCTACTTTGACAACAATGAAACTAAAAATATTACTTTAACAGAAGATATACCATATTATATTTGAATGCTCAGAAAAATAAATTCACCTCATATTAATGATAATATGTTGAAGGGAAACTTGCAACCAAGTCTAATTATTATTCTATCTTACAAACTTAGACTTGCATAATAATATCTTTTGTAGGAACATACCATTCTAGTTAGGTTAAACTCGATATCTTTAATGGGTAAATAAATATGAAGAATACATTCCATATCAATTAAGTAATATGTAAAGTCTCCATGCTTAAAATTTTCAAATAATATTTTGATTGGTATCATCCCACCATAGTTAGCTCAACATTGATTTGTATGACAAAATCTATACTAGGAAACTCACATGAAAATGGTGGTAGCTCATTTTATAACCAAGAAGTGATCCAACCACTCACTAAAGAATTATAAATTATATGTACTATTTGGTGCTATAACTTGCATTGATCTATGTACACAAATATTTTATTATGTAGCAATTCATCAACAATTATAAATCTAAAAGGTCTTAAAAAATTAAAAGTTTTAGTAATAGTATGATAGGAGAGATTCCAAATAGCTTTGAAGTTATTATAAAGTTGGAGTCACTTAATCTTTTGAACAATAAATTGTATGGCATGATTCAAAATCTAATGCTAAATTTTTCTCTATATTATTTCAATGTATCTAACAACATTAATTTTGGACAAATAGTAGCAAGAATTCATTTTAATACATTCAATTCTACTTATTTATTTAAGAACATTTATCTGTGGATTCCTGATTATAAATAAATCATATAGATATGGAAAGATATCAAACTCTAGCATACCATATCCTATTCTAAGAGTAGATGTTTGTTAGTGTAATTATTTAATTTATTTACACTTAGGCTTACTTAAGCCTACTTAGTCGTCCATTTCTACTTGACACTTGTTCATGGAAGTTTTCAAGATCATTTAAGAGTCGATTAGAAAGGTGTCAACTTAGTTTCAACACCTCATGCTAGTTTAGTGGGAGGCATCTTGCCACCACTCATTGAGTGTTGGGTTCAACCTTCTGATTCGACCCAATCACTACCTATATGTATAATGATCGACTATGCTCTTTTTCTAATGCTCTTTTCTAATGCAAAATCTTGTGCTTATCTGAATCTCTTTATTCCTCGATTATTACATGGTATTAGAACAGTTTTCAAAAAAAATTTAAGCAAACACGAAGATCAGTGGCGTGGAAACAAGGTAAGTCTGGTTCCTCGCGTGGGAGGCAAGAGGCACGAGAGGTCTTCAATAGCGACGACCTCCTTGAAGCGGCGTTCACAGAGCGACGCCCTCCTGCCCCATCCATGCAAAGTGTTTTGAAGGGCGGTTCGACATCCATCCACAACTCTTCGCCACCCGTGCAGGACGTGGAGACAGCTCTGTAGTTCGACATCCATCCACAGCCCACACAGTGCCCCTTGACATCGCCCACATAGTGCCCTTTCATTGGGCCATCCATCCACAACCCTCACACCTGTGCCCTTGGTTGTCAACGGATGACGCCCGGCAAGCCCGCACAACTCTGCAGTTCGACATCCATCCACAGCCCACACAGTGCCCACACAGTGCCCTTTCATTGGGCCATACCCAACAACTCATTCACGTGCCCTGTCATTGGGCTTTTTCAAAAAGTAGCGATGGCCGTCAAATTTTACTAAGGTCAGAGGGGGCACTATTCATGTGCTCTTGGTGAAATTATGGGAAATTTTCTTTTATTGGAGGAGGATTAATTTTGTAATAAGGGACTCAAAATTCAGTGCCTTTTTTTAGCAAAAGTGTATTTGTTTTTTGTCATAGTGTGTAGGAGTAGTCGTTATAGCTAACTTCACACACCCATATGGTCTCTCGGCATGTGAGTTAATTGCTTATAGCTTTTGTTTTGGCTTTTGGGTAGTAATGATGTAGGTTGTGGGTACCAATAGAGGTACATAAATTGACCAATTACGGTCCAAGAAAGATTAAAAATTAGTAGCTATTGGTACATGTGAAATATATTAATAGACTTTTAGTTATTTGTTTTCTGATTTTTTTTAAGTTAGTGATTAAGGGATTGGGTGTGCGAGGAATGAACGGTTTTTAAAACATGAACGATAACTGGTGCTTTTCCACTATGTACTTATACAAATTGTCCTCTAAGATAAAATTAATATGAAATGGTTACCTAAAATGGGAAAGAAAATATAGTAAAATTTAATGAATTCTCTATAAGAATCAACATATATATAACAATGAAAATAGAAAGCCAAGAAGTTTTATGATGTAACCTCAGAGCCTGTGATGTGATGCTGCCAATTCAAAGATTCGTTTTGCCGCCTTCCTCGACCCGAAATGAATGTAAATAATGTAAGTGCTATATCGATTTTGTTCTGCAAGAAATCTCTTGTGGTCTCTACTTTGCCGTCCGCCGATTCTCTTCTCTTGTCGTTTACATTGACGATAAGATTGTCTTTATCATGGAGGGAAATGTCTAGTGAGCCATTGGCCGGAGAATCGCTCCCTATGATTTTAACAATGTTTGAAAGAAAGAGACTGGATTCTTAATTGGTCTTAATATATGATTTCTTCATTAAAAAGCAAATAAGAAAATATCATGGTGTCCTAGAGCTTCAACCTACGGATTCAAGATTCTTAATTAATTCTCTTGTTCTTTGTTCTCGAGGGCTACATTCCATTTTGTCTTTAGTCATGATGTGTTGTAGAAAGAATCAAATTTTGTATATATATCATAGAGCATTTGAATGATTCAAGATTATGTTTTGTACTATTCGTACGATTTTTGGTTGGATAGAACACTCACTGTAACATTTGATTTGAATAATAATGTTATCAAAACAAATTCTTTTAACATAGTCTATTTCTTTAGAATCTTTGTGTGATATGTTTTATTTTAGTATTAGATAAAAGTAATTATGGGGTGCCTTTTATCCATTCAATTGATTTCACTATCAAACAAAGAAAACATATAAAACAGATAGCCACCACTAAACTTTTATTTATCAAAGATACCTATTTAATCTACATCAACAAAGTAGATAGTTTCTTTTATGTTTTCTTGAATTTTTCTAATCTTACATGACATGGTTTTCCCAAGTCTTTCTTTCCATTACTAGACATTGTGATATTTTGATTTTTCTAACTTCTCATTTTTCAAAGTCAACCTTCATTTTAAATGTGTTTACCTTCTTTTCTCAAAACAATTCCAATGGCATTGCAACTAGCATCACAATTTACATGAAACATCTTGTTGACATCTCGAAGTGCCAAAATAAATTTCTCCATAACTATCCTCCTCAACATTTCAAAACTCTTTTTCACCCCTATAGTTTATTTAAACTCTTTTCTATCCCCTCTAATTGTTTTAGTTAGGGATGTACCAAATACTACTGAAACATTTGATAAAATTTCTATAAAAACTTGCTAAACCATGAAAATATCTCACCTTAATAGTAGTCCTTGGCATAGGCCATTCAATGTTAGCTTTCAGCTTCTCTAGGTCCATCCTTAGACTATATATTGAGACAACAAATCCTAGGTACACCAACTCTCTCCTCACAAAGTTACACTTTTTTAGGTTAATCAACAATTTCTCTTCCTTTAACTTTTCAAAGACTCTTTCAATATGCATCAAATGCTCTTCCAATGTCTTACTGAAATTTAAAATATCATCTAAGTAAATGGTAATGAATTTTCCGAAATACTCTTTTAGTGCCTAGTTCAAGTTCATGAGCCCCATGAATGTATCGAGTGCGTTGATTAGCATAAAAGGCGTAAGTAAGTATTCATTCAGGTCATCCTTTGTTTTGAAAATTGTTTTCCATTCACTCCCTTCTAATATAGATCTAGTAATATTCACTTTTCAAGTCAATCTTTATGAAGTAATAAAATCCACTAAAATAATGCATAATGTCATCCACCCTTAGTAAGGGAATTTTTTACGTGATTGTGATCTTGTTGATAGCTCAACAATCTGTACACATCTTCCATTATCCATCGTTCTTTGGTGCTACTACTATAAGTAATACACACAGACTAAGGCAATCTTTGATGAAAATTTTCTTCAACAACTCTTGTACTCTTCTCTTCAACTCTTCATTGTGTGTAGGAGTCATTCTATGGGCTACCTTATTTGGTAAACTAGCCCTTGGTATCGATTCCCAATTAAATTATAATAATGTACTCTAATCCAAATTGTGTGAATCCATTTTGACATGATTATTCTATCCTTAATAGTCATGGACCTTTTATATCTACATGAAAATTTTGTCCTGGAGATATCTATACAATAAAAGCATTGGTGGTAATAAGAAGTGATGTTACAAAGTACAATAAAATATAGCCTATTCTTAATAGACAGGATCCTTTTATAATATATCTTTAAGAAGTTGATAGTTGAGTAACAAATGTATTTTTTTTTTTTTCATGTAGGATTTTTCACTCATAAAGACATACTAGTTATCAATACAAGAGCACAAAGATCACAATCTCAACATCATCTGTCATGATCAGCAAGACTTAGTCCCTATTGAACTTACAAAGAACCATTCAACTTCACCAAAAGATCAAAGACCCGATAACCAAAGCTACACAAAAAACAAATGTCGAAACACACGACAGTTTTATTTAATAAAAAGTATAATACTATTCAACACCTAACTTGGCGCAGCATTGGGACATCTGAGCGTATTTATATGTGCCATCCTGGTAAGAATTGCAAGACAATCGTAGCTCTCTATGTAGTCCATTCATTTGTGATGGATAAACGCTGCCTTTTGTGAATGATCTTCCGGCATTCCATTTCCTTCATACCCCCACACTACAAGGGGCTCTTAATTTCCTTTTCGCAGCTTCACTCATTTCCACATTTGTTTCCCTAGCCTTTCTGTTGTCATCAACTAAGGAGAAGAAATGTCCTCCATCTCCACCAAGGCTGCCATTACTGGGCGATTTGCATCATCTGAACAAGGGTGCAAAATCTTCTTTCCACCTTGACAGACATGGACAAAACATATGGTCCGGTCATGACAGTTTGGATGGGTTCATTGCCAGTTATAGTCCTCACCGGCCAAGCTCCAATCTGGGAGGCCCTGGTTAATCAGGCCGTCAATTTTTCTGGTCGGCGCTTATTCTACTCTAGGCAATTCATTACTGCCTCTTACAGGACTATATTTAGTTCTCCCTACAACGAGCATTGGATTAAGCTCAGAAAGCTTCTGCACAACAATGTTCTCAGCCCAGCCCATGTTGAACTTCAGAGCTCTTCTCACCAGGCAAGTGTGAATAAACTCATCAACAACTTAGAAAAGGAAATGAAAGAGAACAATGGCGTGGTGAGGCCCCTTCATGCCTTGAAAATGATGGCAATGAGTTTTATTGCCCCCTTATGCTTTGGCTTGGACTTTCAAGACGATAACTTCTTGTCCAAGCTGGAAGAATTCATAGCTGAAGATATTAGCCTGACTAAAAGAGAAGATACATTTCTGGATTTATTTCCTCTTAGTCGCTTCTTTGTTCCTTCATCAATCAGAACTGAAAGGAAATGGAAGTCTCTGCGAGATGATATTCTGCATCTACTGTTGCCTTTTATCCGGTTTGCTCGCATTTATAGAGAATGCTTTAAGCGGTCTGCTCCCAGCAGTTTCTTGTATTGTTTACTGTCCATTGGAGAAGGGGAGGAGGCCGAACACAAATCAAAGTTATCCAATGAAGAGATAGCTTTCAATTTGCATGAGCTGTTCGTTCTCGTAGTAGACAGCACATCCACGACCATAGAATGGGCTCTGGTTTACCTGATAACCAACCCTCACATCCAAGAGAGGGCTTTTCAAGAAATAAGCCAAGAAGCGCAGGAAGGAAAAGGTGGGTTGTTAAGTTTTGAGGATTTGAGGAAGGTTCCATACTTACAAAGTGTGGTGAAGGAAACGAGGAGAAAAGAATCGATTGCCCCACTCATGATGTTTCACCAGACAGAAAACGAATGTAAGGTGATGGACATCACCATACCTGCAAAGTCAGTAGTTCTCTTTAATCTAAACAGCGTGTCCAACGATCCTGAGCTTTGGAAAGAGCCCGATGAGTTCAGGCCTGACAGATTTCTCGACAAGAATGAGTCGGAAAAGGTCAGGATGGCATATCTTCCGTTTGGAGCAGGAAGGCGTGTGTGCGCAGGAATGGACTTGGCCAGCGTGTATGTTCCCATCACTCTTGCCAATTTACTTAAATCATTCGAGTGGGGATGTGTCAAGGAAGGTAGTCTGCCTGATCTTAGTCGGGATGTTTCAAGTCTGCTCGTGTCCATGAAGTATCCATTGGAAGCTCGAATTACACCTCGTCCATCATAAACAAGTTATCCTAAATAACAAACAACATAGGTTGTTTGAACTTTCCCTGCTTGTGTGCATCTCTTTGTATATGTCCTCCATCATTTGTTTGATTTTCAAGTATTTGACTTTCAATGTACCTCTGTAGTCCTGTAATTTGGAATTTGAAATATATTTAGTATATCATTCTATTGAGTGTAAATTTATTGTTGAATAATCTAAGTCTCAAAAAAATGTGATAATTATGGTGAATGGTGTTTAGTAAATGGTTTAGCATAAGAAAAAACAATCACTCTCTTATAGACAAGGTTCCCTACTTGAGTGAAATATTACTTCAGTCAGATAAAATTTCATCTTTGTTAGATTTATAACTAATTTTTACCATTAAAAAAAAAATTAGACTCTTTTAGACAAGGTTCTCTCCTTGAGTGAAATATTCCTTAAGTTGGGTAAAATTTCATCTTTGCTAGATTTATAACTATGCTTTAGTTGTTTGCGTAGTAATATACCTTTTGAGTAAGGTAAGCTATCCTCCTCAGTGAATTTGCATGGTAACATTTCTAATTTTAATTTTGAAGTCTTTAGAGTGTTACTTTTCTTTATGATGATTATATAAATGGTAGCATTCTCGTTTCAATTGAAAGTATTCCTACTATTACAAGAATTAACCAATCTTCAACCAATATTTAAGGAAATATTTTTTCTCATCTTTTTTCTTCATAATAATTGAATTTTTTCACTTGACTTGAGTTGAATATCACCATTTAACTAGATTGGATAACTATAATTTACTTTCATGAACTATACTTGGACCTTTTTAGTATAAGGAGTCCCATTCCACCATTCCATTTCGCACATTATAGACTATACAATATCAATCTCTCCAAGAATAGTCTACCTAGAGATATTATAGTAGGAAGGAATAAGATATTATAAGTTATTGTATGCAAATTTATGAGTGGAAATAAATATACATCTTCTAAATTAACATGTATATATTGGACAACATTCCTCAAGATATCTTGGAGAGAAATTTGAACCTATGTAAATATATTGTATAAAAAAATTAATGAAAACGTTTCTAGAATTTTAATGTCATCTTAAAAAAACAAATTTAAAGCGAACCATTTATGTAAAAACTTAAAAGACTGTTGAATTAATCATCTAGAGTGTTACTAATGCCATTGAAAAGAGACTTATCTAAAGATAAGAATACAATACAATAAAAAATAAAAATTAATATATTTAACAAATTAGTTTTAAATAAAAGAATGTTAAGAAAGAAAAGTTAAATTTTAAATAAAAATTAAATTTGAGAAGAGTGGTAAAAGGAAAAATATTGAAGTTGATCTAATTAACTCATTTGTAAAAAAACTCATTAACTATTGAAGTGGTGAATTTGTTTGATTATGAATCATAGAGGATTACAAAACTCATTTGTAACAATGTCCATGATTTGTATTTGTATTTACATTCATTTTAATCTCTGAGTGGGTTCTTAGAGCAGGGGTAGGTGCTCCTTTGAGTAGAAGCTCATAAACTGTAGTGGTTGGTGCTCCTTGGGTTGGTGCCCTAAAGCTAGGGGTTGGTGCCCATAAACATCAGGGGTTGGTGCTCCTTTGGGTTTGTGTGCATAAAAGTTGTAACTAGTGATTTCATTGTGAGGCTGGATTGGAGTAGTAGACTCCAGCAGCTCACTGAGATTTTTCTCCACCGTGGGTTTTCCTCATATGCACTTGTGTTATGGGTTGCCCCTTATGTGTGTGCTCATGTGTTTGATACCTTTGCTCATTTCTTTATGATTATTGTTATTAAAGCTTAGATCTTTTAGGAGTCAA
Organism: Cryptomeria japonica; assembly: GCF_030272615.1. Taxonomy (NCBI): domain Eukaryota; kingdom Viridiplantae; phylum Streptophyta; class Pinopsida; order Cupressales; family Cupressaceae; genus Cryptomeria; species Cryptomeria japonica. Next base: position 671,452,056 of record NC_081411.1, on the reverse strand, counting down.
ATTTTTTATTGAACACCATTGATTCACCCCCCTCTCAGTGGTCCATTGTGTTCCTTCAATTAGTATCAGAGCCTAGATTCCCTATTTGAAAAGCTTTATCTAGCTTGGGTAGATTGTGGTGTATGAGCACAATGATCAAGTTTGAGTCAATCCCTGCTCCTATGTTTGATGGTTCAAAATATTCCATTTGGTATTGTAAAATGGAAGTCTATTTTTCTGCCTTAGGTTATGATGTCTAGATGTCAGTCAAGAATGGATATTATGCTCCTACTAGTCGTCCTACTGATCCTAATGCAAAAAGAAGATATGAATGCAATTTTGAAGCAATGGAGGCTATCATCAGTGGACTACCTAATACAGTGTCCTCAAAGGTGGATAGATGCAAGTCTACAAAGAGCATATGGGACAAACTGAAGAAACTCTATGGAGATGAACCTTGCACTACTAAATCATATTGTGGAAGTGAGAAGATTTATGTAGAAGATGAATGTGAATATGGTAAAAGTAGATCTGTCAGTGGCTTCAATAAAGATGAGAATGAATCTCATTTACTCATGGATGAACTCTTTTGTCCAAAACTCAATTTTAGACATGTTCTATCGAAACCCCCTTTCGATCAAATGCAAAAAACACATTCTATCGAAACCCACTTTTGATCGAAACCAAAAAAGCATAAAATACAAAATTTGCATTAAAGGGGCTCGATAGAAAGGGGGTTCGTTTGAACCCCAATGGGTTCGATCGAACCCCTTTTGATAGAACATATGTTCTATCGAAAGTGCTTCCTAAGGGCCTCTCCCAAAAACCCTCTTGGTTTCTACAAAAAAATGGCCTTCGAAGCTCAATTTGGGTGCTCAAATGGATGAATTTTGACAAATCCAAATGGATACAAGTAGTACTCAAAGAGAGCTTTCTAATGATTATTATTTTACTATGTATTGAGTTTATTAAGATTTTTTTTTTTAGATTAACTAAACATAGGTTTCGCATCGAACGTCAACCTCTGAGTTCAATGCTTATGGAAAAATAGTAAACGTCACCTAAAAAATTTTGAAAAATATTTACACACTAGGCATTGAAGTCCTCTTTCCAACAAAAAAATAAATAAATTGATTTTCGTCACATATACAACAAGTTATGTAATATCAAATAGACATATGTCAAAGTTTTGTAGTTAACTCGACTTAAAAACTTAATAAAATATGAAATATTGAAGATAATGTTACAAAACCAATTGCAAAAACTAGATATGGATGTTAGAAAACTAAATTCAAAAGAATCACGTTCATATCTCTTATAGAAAAAAAAGTTATGCTTGATCAAGTGAGTATCACTCTTTAATAATGTTATTTTTTGAAAAAAAGATAGTTTTCGAGGGAGACAGAAAAATGGGAGCAAATTGATTCCAAAAATTATCAAAAAAATATTTTTAGAATCTAAACACAAAATGACACAAATCACTAGTTCACATCATCTGCAAATTCCTTATGGTTCAGAAGTAATAGGTGTCCAAATTTGAAGTTTTTTTTTTGAAAATGAATATTGCATTGTCAAAGTTGGCAAAAAAGTGTAACCCACTATTTTGGGTTCACCCTCATGGCACAAGAGACACAAGATGAGAAAAGAACACCTTGTTGTGATAGTTCATCACAATCTTCCAGACAAGATCCTTTTGGTAGCGATGAAGAGGAAGAAGAAACTGAAGCTTAAGTTGATCTTGAAGGTGAGTTAATAAGTGCCCTTGATGAGTTGAAGAATGTTAGAAAAGAATATAAAAATTATAAGAAGTTGGCCATAAAGGAACATGATTTGTTGAGGAAAAGCCTTGAAGAATCAAATCAGTGTATTGTTGCTACTGCTATGACAGATGAATTAGAAGAACTTAGAAAGGTGAGGACATAATACAAAATGTATAAAGATGTTGCTATTGAAGAACAAGACCGACTGAATAAGTGTCGAAAGGAGTTAGAGAAAACTACTGCAAATCTGAAGGCACAATTGGATGATGCTAAGAGGATAAATGAAGAATCAAAATCAGATTTTGATACCAAGAAGTGTAGGTGTAAGGAATTAGAATCTGAAGTTGAGACAAAAAGAAAGGAGTGTCAAAATAAAAAGGATGAAATAGGAAAGCTACAATACAGCTTGAGAAATGCCAGGATGAACTTAAGACAAGAATCAAATATGAGGGCAACACTGAGGCTTTGGATAAAATGGTAATTAAACAAAAGCACTGAAAGGATACATGATCTATTGGATTTGACACTGGTCAATGTTCTACTACCAAGGACTCATCTAAGAAGGAGATACACTTTGTTTCCTCAAGTGAGAATGGTAATGGATAGACCTTCATAGTCAAGACCGCTCCAATAAAGAAGGTGGACCTAAATACTACTGCTGACAAGTTGAGGACACAGGCTGCTATTGTAAGAAACATTCATGTAGATCCGAAAGGTAAAAGAAAGTTGAATGAAGATGGCTACAACAAAAATGAGAACACAAGGAAGTCTAGAAGACCTCCTGCTATAAGAAGATCAAACAATATTGTTGCACACAAGACTGTGAATAGGAGAAAATCAAGACATATGTTTGCTACAAATGAGCATCCCAGGATTAGGAACAAAGGAAGAAGGAATGATGCAAACAAGTTTGCAAGATCTCCACCCAACTAGCAAAATAAATTTGTAAGTCACAAGTCTCCTTTTCCCAGTTATTTCTACTCATGCAATGATTATGGCCATAGAGAAAGTGATTGTAGAAAATGGTCTAGGAAAGGTCAAGCTGATTTCTCTAGAGATAAAGATGTAGTTTGTCAAATTTGTTTTGCATATGGACATATAATTTCAAACTATAGATTTACGTATAGAGATGCTCCAAGGTATGGGAGCAAGAATTTTTTTGTTGTCCCAAGTGATAGCAATGTTTTATGTTGTAACTGTAACAATGTTGGTCATATGAGTCTTGAATTTAAAATGAAAAAATTTCAGTCATATGGCAGCCCCTACACTCTCTCTTCCAACAAAATTGCAAGGCATATCAATTATGGTAAGCATGGAAGAGTTGGCAGAACATATCAGGGACAAAATTTTGCATGGAACAAAATTAGAAATGCTCCAAGAAGTCAATAAGTTCTTTTGTTCCATCTATAGTTGGTCACAATGACATGATTTGGAGAAGTAGAACAAATCAATTTGATAGATATCCCTCTACTCCTATATTTGGCAAGAACATAGTGTGCTACAACTGCAACAACTTTGGCCACACTGCAAGGTACTGCAAAGCAAGGAATATTCATCACAAGAAGTTTGATGCTACTCCAAATGTTGCAAATGAAAGACAGGGGGAGATCAAGCAAACCTAGAGGAGAAAGGGCAACCAAGGAAATGAGAATGGCAAGAACATGTTCATGAGCAGACATTGTGCATTCCATGCACAAGCAGTATCCCCTAAAGCTTAAGGAGATCTAGGACCTTAAGGGGAGCAACATATTGATCACATCATCTACCCCCAAAATTATGAAAAGGATTAGTGTAAGGACAGAATGTTGCAGGTATAAGGAAGACCATGATAATGAAGAAGAAGGTGAGATAGTTTAAAATGTTTGTAAACTTGCTCTAGTTGGTTGTGTTGTAGAAGTTTATGCCTTGGAAGAGATTAAGGTCTATCATTGTTGGCATATATTTAAAGTATGCTGCAAAATGGCTCTAGATTGTATTGCACACTTGCATATATAAGATTGAATATAGCTGCAAGTAGTGAAGATATTTTGAAGACAGTCCACACTATAAAGATAGTTGATCATAATGTTAGAACTGAATATGCAAGGACAAAGACTGCAAGAGGATTGTATGTAGGACAAAGAAGTAGCATTGGGAGTACATGCATAACAGGTGTGAAATGTGTAGTTCAAAGGAGAGGCTAGCATGAAGAAAGATCGAGTATATGTTTTTGGTTCTCATGGGGAGACAAAATGCATATACTGATAGAAGACCACAAGGGGATATTGTTGGCACATGTCTTAATCTATTGAAGAATGGATTTAATTTGTGGTAGCTTGTAGTGAATATGCTTACCCCTTGGTGATAGTTAAAGATCAAACATTGTTGGCGTATAGATCTTTGTGAAGGAGCATGACATGTCGGCAAGAATGAAGATGAAAGATATTAGATAAGATGAAGCTGCAGAATGTTTCAGCATGGGAGTTGCAGGTCTCAGGGAGAGATAAGTTATTTTGTAACTAGTATTGGCGCTACTACTTATGTTGTAATAATGGTTCATCTAGCATGCAACTAGAAGAGGTGCACACAGTCAAAATGGTTATGCTCAGGCACATCAAATGAATCAAATGGAGAGAAGTTATTTTTCAAAAGAACATATGGTCTGAGGGGGAGCATGTAGATATCCATGGTTGGCGGTCACATGTCAATTCAAATGAAATTCTATTGGCTATCAAGGCCCCTTTGCCATTGTTGTCAAAGTGGGAGAGAATATGTAGTGTTGACATTAATGCCAAAGGGGGAGATTGTTAGCATTGAAGTTGTCATTGATGTCAACATGTGTGTGTGCAGGGTCGATGAAGTTGTAGAAGAGTGTTATTGATGCCATTGATGTCAACCAGATAGACCAACTTCCAGGCTACAGATGTAGTAGAAGAGATCATAGTGATCAGGTTGATGAAGATGATAGTGTTCTTGCAGACTCCCACAATGCCTATCAAGTCAATGAAGTTCTTTTTGGATGTCCTGAAGCAAGCTGGGGTTGTGAAAACAATAGATCATGTATATTGGCAAGACCTCACTATGTTATACCGATCACACTATGGTCTGATAAATAAACATCAGAAGTGATCATATCGGGATAACTCGGCCGATCTAGAAGTTGCTCTTCACTATTCTGCCTAAATTCATATTAGGAGAGCTCTGTCGATACCGAGTCGTGTGGAGGAAATTGCTATCGACATAAGTCAGGTTGATGTTGGGTCATGAGGAATCTCTTGTATTTTGTCGGATCGGAATAGCTATGCCAACCAGGAGACCAAGGATGTGTATCGGAGTAACTATTGAAGGCAGAATGACAAATTCCCATTATGTCAATAGTGTAAACTATTCCGATAGAGGAAAATGTAGAGAAGATCCCTAGGTAAGATCATCGGAATAAGATATGTTGATAAGTTGAAGCACTCTGGAGTTATCATTTTGAAATAACTATGACGATACATGTTTAGGTTGAGTGATTAGAATAAGTTTGTAATGATGGGTTAGTGTCCAGAAGTTAATTTGACAGGGTTAGCTATCCCGATGAGTGGTTGTTTGGCTTGAAGGCTTTCAGTTCGGGGTAACCTATGTCAATAAGGTCTATCAACATGGAGATTGTGCTTTGGGATAGCTTATGGTGATACGTGAAATCAAAGGTGAGGTTCTCATCAGAGTAACTCATGTCGATGAAAGAGACCAAAGGCATCACTTGGTCATCGAGATATGTTGTGAAGGCAGAGTAAGTGCTAGAAATCTGCCTGACAGTGATTGTTATGTCGATGAAGGGACAATGCATTACATCGAGGTAAGTCATGCTGATGAGAATGGCAAGTGGAAGTGAATGATTGGAGTACCCGATAACTATCGGGATTACACTTCAAGGTCCGACCAACAGTCAAATTCATTCCGATATACTTTATCTTTGTAATTTAAAAAAAAAATTAAAAAATTATTTGAATATACTTTCTTATAAAGTAAACACTATAATTTAGTTGCTTAAAAAATGCTGAAATTGAAGTTACACAAAGCATCACACTTTATATAGTAAATTTTACACTTTTTTCTTCAATTTTTTTGTGCATATTGTTAACTTGAAACTTTAGTGCAAAAATATATTTTTAACTATTTTTTATCTATATATATTTTTCAATAAATTTGAAAAGTCGCGTGTACTGAAATATAACTCTTTCCATTCTGCATCACCTTTTTTTAAAATTATTTATCCAAATTAGAAAATAATTATATCATCTTGACATAGACTCTTTTCTCTAGGGCTTTAATTTTTTTCAAATTTTTTTAAAAATTTTAGTATTTTTCCTCTTTGTTGGTTTTACAATAGTTTAATCTTCCCATTTTCACCATATACACATATATATTTATATTTTTAGAGGCTTCAAAATTGCTTGACGATATGGAGAAAATTAATTTTTAATGTTCAAAGATCAATCTTATTTTATTGTGAAAGATGCATTGGAAAATGTGAATGTCAATAACTAAGGTAAATACTTAAGGTCATTTCATTAAAGGTGTTCAGTGTATATAAGAAGAAAATGATTGCAAAAGATGAGGCTGGAAAGTAGGTTTATTTCCATTTATGATTTAATATCTAATGGATTTTCACTAGAATTTGATTAGTCCAAATCCAAACTATAGAGTATGAATAAAGATTTATTTTAAATACATCTATATTGAAAAATGCCTTTGGATGAGAACAATGTTATCTATTCTTCCACCACAGAGTAGGTCTATCAACAAAAAGTAGTAGGTAGTTTTGGACATTTGTTTATTATACAAAAAAATTTAAAGCGATAAGATGGTTTTAGATTAAAAATTGACACCTATCTCAAGCCATCAAAATATAATAAGCAGACAATTGTAAACTACAAATAGAGTAAGTCAAATTTAACTTCGATTGGATATAAAATGGTTATGGTATTAATGTAAATTGGTTTCTTAGAATATACAAGTAACTATGAATGCTTGCCTATAAGACATTCTCTTTCACAAACAGTTGAAGAATTCAAAATCAAAATCTAAATAAAAAAAAATCTTCTACACATTAAATCTTTTAGTGATAGATTTATGTTCACAAAAATAATAATAAAGAGTGATATGGAGGAAATATAGGAAATGCAGGAACCTAGGAATGCAAAAATAGAAAAAAAATTTAAATCTTCATTGTAATAGTTAAGCTCTAATATAGATCACTAAGTTAACATATTAAAAAATATTCAAATTCAAAAAATAAAATATGTGAGTTACAAACTAATTTCCTGAAGCAGTGTAAAGAATTGAACTAAATTAATAAGTTTTTATAATTGGTCATGTGGCAATTGTGAGAGAGTTGAAATTAAAGAAAAATATATTGTGGATCTTTTGTTAATATGTAATATGTTCCACCTTATCTCTCCTACACTAGAACTCTACCTCCTTACCTTTCTCTCTATCTCTCTCACACTCCTCTATCTCTTTCTATCCATATCACTTTACATCTATCGTCCTATCACTTTCTATCTCTCTTCCTATCCCTCTCTATATCTCTCGATCTCCCTCTATCTATATCACTCCCTCTCTACCTATTACTCTACCTCTCTCTTCCATTCTCTTCCCATTTATCTCTATCTCTATTTCTCTTTCCATGTATCTCAATCTCCCCCACTTTTTATCTCTCTTGCTCTATCTCTCGCTATTTGTCTCTCCCTGTCTCTATCTCCCCCTCTCTCTAACTCTATTTTTCAATCTCCACTATCTATTTTTATGATGCTCTCCCCATCTCTTTAAATGTCAAACAATCTATCTCACTTTTTATATCTCTATCTATCTCTCCCTCTCCTATATCTATATATTCCTCTATATCTCTCTATCTTTCTCTTTATTTATCTCCCTCTACCTTTCTTTATCTATCTATTTAATATCTCCTTCTTCCTCTCTCCCTATATCTTATTCTCCCCCCCTATCTCTATCTCTCCATATAATTCTTTCATCTCTCCCTTTGTCTATATAGAAAATGTTTTATCACCATCTCTCTACCCCTACATCTCTTGTTCTCTCCACCTCTCTCTATATATCACTTACTATCTCTATCTTTATCTTTTCTATCTCCTCTACCTCTGTGTATATATATTTATCTCTTTCATCTGAATCTATCCCTCTCTCCTCTCTCTCTTTATATATCTCTCCTCTCCATATCCATCTCCTTCTCCTTCTCCATCTCTATCTCTATCTTCCTCTCTATTTCAATCCCCTATTTCTATCTATTTACCCCCTCTATCTATTCCCCCCTATATATCTTCCTCATTATATCCCTATCCCTCTCTCCCCCTATTACTAACATAAGATGGGCCTATTAGTTTTGGAGTTGAATTATCTTCCTAATTCAAACATTTTATTTCAATCATATTTGGGATGTATAGTTGATTCTAAGCTTTCACTTATCTATTAAGACCTATGTTGTGCAAACAATGTGATTTTCTAAATGGTCTACCAATCAAAGTTATGTGTTCTAAAAGTATATGCAAAAAATAGACCAATTTTTCTAATTGACCTTGAATGCCTCTTTAATGTATGCTTTGCATACCAAGGTGAAATTATTAATTTTATTTAATATCACAATTGTGGATTTGACATTGATCTAAAAGTTCACCTATTTTTAGAACTCATTGGGTTTGTGCCTTTTAACTCTATTTGGTCTGCTTGACAAATTGCCTCTAGTAAAATTACTTGTTTTGACCAACCTATGAGTCATGGTCTTAGCTTTGCTACTTCTTCCATTTGCTGGAACCATCTAATTCAGTGGGAAGACAAAACTCTTAGCTATATTAAAAATTTGAATGGAAAATAACTTTGTAAGAAAGGAATTCAAGTCTTTTGGGATTTGTGGCACCCTACCAATTTCTATTGGTTCTTCAGGCAAAAGTTAAAAGGCCTATTCAATTTGTCATCTTTAGACAAATATCCTCTTTTGAATATTCAATAGATGGTGACTCTCGAGCTGGTCTATTTGTTATTTGCCCTTTACCATGATAACTTCCTGAAGGATTGTAAATGACCCAACACAAAATATACAAAACTTTCCTCTTAAAAACGAAAAAACAACAACTTCTAACTATTGTTTTCCTCCCAGGACTCAATGATAAATAGAAATGCAAACTTAGTAAATCATATTGGAATAAGTTAAGCTTTCAAATTTGGAAATCAATGGCTAATTGTTAGACTCAATTAACAACCTAGAAAAAGCTCCATATCAAGTTACTTGTTGGTGATAGGTTCTCTTTCATCTTCCCACCTCTAGTGTGTCCATTTTGCACCAAAAAGGACTCTATCAAACATGTTTTTTAGCTATGTGCTCCTACTCACCAGTTGTGGTGTTTCCTCTTCTCCACTCTCCTAGCCTTCTTCATTCATGCATGGTCTTGGAGAACTACACTTCTTGATCTATCCTCTCTCCATAATATCATCACTCAAACCCTAAGACAAGTCATCATCAACTTCATCTGGAGGTTTCATTGTTTGGTTGTTTTCTCCCATTCCTTTGTTCCCTTGCATATTGAATTCACATGGTTTGTGTGATCTTATCCCTCAACATTCGCATTTTGTAGACTACACCTAGCTTGAGCTATGACCTTACTAAAAATGGATGAAATTAAAGAGAAAATCAAAAAGTTTGGAAACAAATTGTAGGATGCAAATGAAGGGCATTCATGATAGTGGTGTGATGCTCCCGTTCTTCATTGGTTTGATCAAATATTGGTTCTTGGTTCTAGTCCCTACTGGGAAAATATTGACAATGACAAAGGATTCAATGATGGAGTTTTCTTTGGTCATTAGAGGGGGACATTCAGATGTTACTTTGGTTCTGTATGCTCCAATGGTTATGTACCCTCTCATTTCAACATGTTTAGCCTGGAGATTTCAAGAGAGGAGTTAGTGATCTAGTTGGGAGTTTTACACATTGCACCTGCTACTTTCATCTCTCCAGTTTCTCTACTTGAGTTCATTATTTGAGTTGTGATATTTGACTTTCAAGTTTATGATCTCAATGATTTGTTGCTAAAACCCTGTACATGGTTTGTATGTAAAGGTTTGAAGCATTTTAGTGTGGTTTAAAGACTGTTTGTTTTTAACTATAGTAGTGAACAACTGATATTTGGTCTATGACTATGACTATGATTGTTGTTGTTGTTGTTGTTGTTACTGCTATAGTAGTGATATTTTTCTCATTTGTACACCTAAAGTTGGCCTAGTGGTGGAAAACTTGTTCTCTTGAAAGAGAGGTCACATGTTCAAATTTCATTGGGGGTAATGTATCTATGCCTCACCACCTGACATCGTGGACTATAAAAGAATCTTTCTTATTATATAATGTGTCATGCAAGAAAAATATCATGATACGCTACCCACCATTTTTCCACTCTAACAAAAGTTGTGGCGGAAAAGACATTTATATCGTGTATATTGAGAACCGTGGACCGTTAATCTTGAATATTGTAAAGGTCTTAGAATTATGTGGAATACAGCGTAGTCTAAACACATGCGTAGCAGGATAGAAATCCAGAATGCTTACGAACACTTTCACGTTTTGAAAAGAAAATCAACTCCGAACATACCCCAAAATCGGACATCTCAGTGTATTTATATGTGCAATCTATGCGTGAGTTGCAACGACAATCGCAGCTCTCTAAGCAGTCCATTCATTTGTGATGGAGCAAACGCTGGTTGTTGTGAATTATCTTCCCGCTTTTCATGTCCTTCATAATCCCACTGTACAAGGGACGTTTATTTTCCTTGTAGCAGCTTGACTCATTTCCACATTTGTTGCTCTAGCTTTTCTGTTGTCATCAACTAAAGAGACGAAATGGCCTCCATCTGCACTAAGGCTGCCATTATTAGGCAACTTGCATCAGCTAAGTAAGGGTGGAAATCTTCTTTCCAGCTTGACAGACATGACCAAAACATATGGTCCTGTCATCACAGTTTGGATGGGCCCATCGCCACTTATAGTCCTCACCGGCCAAGCTTCAATCTGGGAGGCCCTGGTTAACCAGGCCACCAATGTTTTCTGGTCGACCGTCACCCTACTCTAGGCAATTTACTAGTGCCTCTTTCAGGACTATGATTAGTTCTCCCTACAACGAGCACTGGACTAAGCTCAGGAAGGTTCTGCACAACAATGTTCTCAGCCCCGTCCACGTTGCACTTCAGAGCTCTTCCCACCAGGAAGCTGCGAATAAACTCATCAACAAACTGGAAAAAGAGATGAAAGAGAAGAATGGTGTGGTGAGGCCCTTTCATGCCTTCAAAATGATGGGGATGAGTTTTATGGCCCACTTATGCTTTGGCTTGGACTTTCAAGACGAGAATTTTTTGTCCAAGCTGGAAGAATTCATTGAAGAAGATATTAATCTGACTCAAGATGCAGATGTGTTTCTGGATTCATTTCCTCCTGCTCGTTTCTTTGTTCCTTCATCAATCAGAACGGAAAGAAAATGGAAGTCTCTGAGAGCTGATGTTCTCCGTCTCCTGGTGCCTTTAATCCGATTTGCTCGCAGTTATAGAAAATACTTTAAGCGAAGTGCTCCGAGTAGTTTCTTGAACTCTTTACTATCCATTGACGAAGGGGAGGAAGGTGAAGACAAGTCCAAGTTATCCGATGAAGAAATAGCTTTCAGTATGTATGAGCTGTGCCTTCTTGCAGTAGACAACACATCTACGACCATTGAATGGGCGCTGGCTTACCTGATAACCAATCCTCAAGTCCAAGAGAGGGCTTATCATGAGATTAGCCAAGCAGCGCAGGAAGGAAATGGTGGGTTGTTCGGCTTAGAGGATTTGAGGAAGCTGCCGTACTTGCAAAGTGTGGTGAAGGAAACGTTGAGAAAAGAATCAATTGCGCCACTTGGGGTTATTTACCAGACGGAAAAGGAGTGTAAGGTGATGGGCATCACCATACCTGCAAAGTCAGCAGTCCTTTTCAATCTACATAGCGTGTCGAATGATCCTGAGGTGTGGGAAGAGCCGGAGGAGTTCAGACCTGAGAGATTTTTGGGGAAGAATGAGGTGAGAATGACATTTCTTCCGTTTGGAGCAGGAAGGCGGGTGTGCGCAGGAAGGTAGTCCTCCCGATCTTACTCGGGATATTACGAACGTGCTCATGTCCATGAAGTATCCATTAGAAGCTCGAATGACACCTCGTCCATCCTAAATAACAAACAACACATGGGTTGTTTCAACATTCCTTGCTTGTCTACATATCTTTGTCTATGTCCTCCCTCTTCTGTTATAATATTTATGCGTTAGTATATGTAACTGAAAGATTAAAAAATTACAACACACAGAAAAAAACAGAACTAAAAGAGAAGAACACAAATATTTTCAGAACTGATAATCTTCATATATTGGAAAATTTCTAACTCTAAATTACAAAAAGAGTAATTGTCTTATAGACAATCATTTTCCTAAAGATAGGAAAAACAAAAACTTAAAATAATAAAACTAAAAATCTGCTTTATAACTAAAATTATAGAACTTATTCTATCCTATCTTAGCAATAAATAATTGCTGATTAATAAAAACAAAGAAAGATGTTTTATTTAAAACGTAGCAGTTTGGATATGGGCACTGCTGTTTTAAAAATTGTTTTATTAAATAAAACTAAAAACAAGAAAGCAAACCGCCTTCGTGATCTCCACGATACATTGTATCATTTGAGCTTACCTTCAATCTCCCCCTGAATGATCGATGGAGTGGAGTCCCAACTGATTTATGAAGGCAATAAAACTTGTGGTTGGAAGAGCTTTAGTAAAAATATCAACAACTTATTCAGATGAAGGACAAAACTGCAACTCCTCTTGTCCATCTTGAACCAAGTCATGAATGTAATGATGACAGATCTCTATGTGCTTCGTTCTAGCATGAAACACTGGATTCTTGGTCATGACAATAGTGCTATTGTTATCACAATAGACGGTGGTTGGATACTCACGAACAAAATATAGATCTGACAATATCCTTCTTATCCATACCGCTTGGGAACTTGCCGATGAAGCTGCCATGTATTCTGCTTCTGCTAAAGAAAGAGCCACTGTTGCCTGTTTCTTACTACTCCAGGATACAACTCCAGAGCCAAATGAAAAAACATAACCAGATGTAGATTTCCTATCATCCACTGAACCAGCCCAATCTGAATCTATGTAACCAACTAGTTCAAACGTGTCAGTGGGAGAATATTGAATGCAAAAATTTTGTGTACCACTCACATACCTCAAAATTCTTTTAGCAGCCCGCCAATGTGACTCATGTGGATCCTGCATGAACTGAGAGATGAGTCTCACCACATACATAATATCAGGCCTACTGGTTGTGAGGTACATGAGGCTACCAACCAAACTCCTATACCGAGTTGCATCAACCTTGGGACTAGCATCTTCCTTGGTTAGTTTTTCACCAAGGGCTATAGGGGTTGTGAATGCTTTGCATGCCACCATGTTAAACTTCTTCAATAAATCAGCTATATACTTGGATTGAGAAATAAATATACCTTTTGATGTTTGTTGTACTTCCACACCAAGAAAAGAGTGCATAAGTCCCAGATCTGCCATTTCAAATTCTTGTTTCATTTCTGCTTGAAACTTCTCCATGAGAGCTTTGCTATTACCTGTATAAATCAAATCATCAACATAGAGGCAAACTATAAGAATATCATTACCAATACGTTGGACATACAAGGTAGGCTTTGAGTGGCTTCTGTTGAATCCTTTCTTCATAAAATAACTATCAATTCTAGAATACCAGGCACGAGGAGCTTAATTCAACCCATAAAGGGCTTTCTTCAACTTGTAGACTAAGTGTTCTTTTTCTGGAACTTCATAACCCATAGGTTGTTCTACATAAACTTCCTCATCTATGTAACCATTAAAGAATGCTGATTTCACATCCATCTGAAATATTGGCCAGTTGTATTGTGCTGCAATAGCCAATATAATCTTGACTGTATCAAGACGAGCCACTAGAGCAAAAGTTTCTGCATAATCCACTCCAGAAGTTTGTGCAAACCCTTTGGGAACTAGTCTTGCCTTATGGCATTCTACTGAACCATCTGCATGATATTTGACTTTGTAAATCCATTTCACACCAATCACCTGCTTACCTTTGGGAAGTGGAATTAATTCCCAAGTATTATTCTTATGAATGGAATTCATTTCATCATTCATAGCATTAACCCATATGGGTTCTTTCACTGCTTCTTCATACACAGAGGGTTCAACTTTAATTGTACTAAACAAAGCAAAATTAGCAACTGGATTTATATTGGTACTCCTTTGATAAACATCAACTAAACTTCGTACCTTTCATGGAACGGATGCTGGAGGTGATGGTGGAGGTGAATCTTCACCTGAGGTTGTGCTACCTGAAGAACTAGGTGAGCTTGGAGGACTGGAACTGGAGTTAGAACTTCCACTTGAGCTTGTGGGGAGAGGAGGAGGAACACTTTTATCTTCCATGTTTATGATTATTGATGGATTTTTCTGCACATCATCTTTCCACTGCCATACTCCCCCTTCATCAAAAATTGCATCCCGGCTAACTATCCATTGCTTTGTCTCAGGATTATAGAATCTGTAGCCTTTAGTTACAGTAGAGTAGCCCACAAAGATACAAATTTGGGATTTGGCATCCAACTTCTTCCGCTTTTGAACTGGAATATGCACATATGTCAAACATCCAAAGATGCGAAGATGAGCCATTGAAGGCTTGTGACCACTCCAGGCTTCCTTTGGAGTCAGATTTTGAACTACTTTTGTGGGACTTCGGTTGAGAATATACACTGTAGTGGCAACTGCTTCTCCCCAAAAACTATTTGGAAGATTTTTTGTCTGCAACATGCTTCATGCCATTTCCATAATGGTACGGTTCTTTCTTTCAGCAATACCATTTTTTTGAGGTGTATATATGGCAGTAAGTTGTCTTTGGATGCCATTCTTAGCACAAAAATCAACAAACTCATTAGAAGTAAACTCTCCCCCTCTATCTGTTCTGAGTATCTTGACAGGATACCCACTTTGTTTTTTAGCTAGTGCTTTAAAATTCTTGAAGCATGCAAAAGCTTCAGATTTTTGCTTCAAAAAATAAACCCAAGTGTGGCGAGAGTAATCATCAATGAATGTCAAAAAATAAAAGTTCTTACCCAATGATGGCTCTTGCATATCACCACAGATGTTAGCATGCACAAGCTCTAGAGGAGATTTGGCTCTCCAAGATTTTTCCACTGGAAAACTGTCTCGGTGATGCTTGCCAAGTGCACACCCTAAACAAACTTCTTCTTTTGCCTTGATTGGAGGAAGACCTCTCACCATATTCTTCTTATTCAACAATGTTAGCCCTTGAAAATTCAGATGACAATATCATTGATGCCATAACCATGAATCATCTATGGTTGATTTTAGTGCATGCAACTTACTAGTAAGCAATTTGAGAGGAAACAATCTATTCTCTACCATATAAGTCTTTGCTACAAGATGATGATTATTAGATTTATGAAAAATTTTGCAGCAGCTATCTTCAAATACAACTTTATAGTGCTTATCTAGAAGTTGTCCTATACTCAAAAGACTATGCTGTAATTCTAGCACAAAGAAAGTATTATGGATATTTGTAGTGTCTCCTTGCTTAGTCTTGATTGCAAGGGTACCTTTTCCCATTACATCAACCTCCTTATCATCTCCAAATTTAACTTTACTCCTCATTGAATCATCTAATTTGACAAAGAAATCAGATTTACCTATCATGTGATTTGAACAACTGCTGTCCAAGAACCAGACATCCTCTTGGGGATCTTTTCCCAAATTGCATGCAAAGAATGTAGAATTCTTTGTATCAGAAAAATCTTCTGCATAACTAGCTCTTGACTTATTCAAGTTAGATTTCTTCTTTCTGCACTCAGATTCATAGTGCCCATATCTTTCACAATATCTGCACTGAATACTCCTTCTATCAACAAAACTTCATCCTCTTCCTCTCTTATTTCCTCTTCCTCTACCTCTTCCTCTGTTATTTCCAGAAGATTCACCTTGAAATTTAGCAGTATGAGAGGGAGGAGATTTGGATTTTTCCTCAATATTCATAGAAGATTGGAAAGCTTGCACAAAACTTTCCATAGAACATTGCATGTGCTCTTCATGAGACTGCAAAGAACCAATTAATTTTGCAACTTTGAAAGTAGTTAGATCTTTACTTTCTTCAATAGCAATTGCTACTGGATCAAATTTAGGAGGAAGAGACCTCAAAAAATTTTCTACAATTTTCTGATCTGATATAGTTTCACCTTGAGTTCTAAGCTAATTCACAATACCTTGAGTCCTTGTAATAAATTCATGAATAGACTTAGATTCTTTCATCCTCAAATTTTCAAATTCTCTTCGAAAAGTTTGAAGTCTTACCAATTTGATTTTATTTGTACCTTGGTATACAGTTTGTAGAGCTTCCCATGCATCCTTTGATTTTGTCAAATTGGCAATTCGAGGAAAAATTGAGACATCCAAGGCAGATTGAATGGTGAAAAGAGCTTTGTTATCCTTCTTTCTATCTTCTTTCAACTGATTTTTCTGTTGTGGTGTCCATGTATTGAATGCATTCTGATCAACAGGTTCTGTGTATCCACCTTCCACAAATTCCTAGAGATCTTGGGATAAAAGTAGGGTCTTCATCTTGATACTCCAATAATCATAGTTTTCTCCAGTAAATAATGGAAGCTGAAATGCTAAATCTTTTCCATTAGCCATCTGAAGATAATTGTTGTTCCAACTTGGAATCTGCACAAGCAGAATTCTTCCAACCTGCTCTGATACCAAATGAAAGATTAAAAAATTACAACACACAGAAAAAAACAGAACTAAAAGAGAAGAACACAAATATTTTCAGAATTGATAATCTTCATATATTGGAAAATCTCTAACTCTAAATTACAAAAAGAGTAATTGTCTTATAGACAATCATTTTCCTAAAGATAGGAAAAACAAAAACTTAAAACAATAAAACTAAAAATCTGCTTTATAACTAAAATTATAGAACTTATTCTATCCTATCTTAGCAATATATAATTGCTGATTAATAAAAACAAAGAAAGATGTTTTATTTAAAATGTAGTAGTTTGGATATGGGAATTGCTATTTTAAAAATTGTTTTATTAAATAAAACTAAAAACAAGAAAGTAGACCGCCTTCATGATCTCCACGATACGTTGTATCATTCGAGCTTATCTTCAGTAACTTATTTTCAAATAAGAACACATTTGTATTAAGAGGTGTAATGGTTGTGTGGATAGTATTATATACTTTGAATAATAATTTGGATGGTGTAGAATTGCAAAATCTATAAATTGCCTGTAATTATGATTGTTGTTTATAATATAAATGACTGAGTATTAAATATCAATTTTTCAATATGAAAGAATGCAAATGAATTTAAAAATCTAAATTGTGCAGGATATTTTTACACTATAAAATGTTTTGAGAATCTAAGAAAACGTCTATAAAACTGATCCATTTAAAATTTGCATCTTCTTTTCATAAATGTAATAACTCATTTTCCTGGATCTAATATTCTTATTTTGTGATGAATAATGGAATGTGATTTAATATGTTCATAAGAAAATATATATACATAATTTAACTATGAATTTTAGGCAACTATTATCACAGTAAATTTATTGATCTATTTTTCTTATTCTAATGATGAATAATAAAATATGTGATAAGAAAATATGTAGACATAATAAAAAATCCTAAAATTGTATGATTTTTAAAAATTACTCAAATTAGTTTGTATGTTCTTTCTATCATATCTTATGGAATTGTATAAACAAATAATGTCAAATAGAAAGAGAATAGATTAATTAAAAGAAAATATAACTATGAAACTCAAAATAACAATAAAAACTTCTATTTTTCAAATAGCTCTAGGTTTCTTAATACTTATACTACAAGTATGCCTATAAAGAATAGATATAGATTACTACATTATTTACATATATCAAATTTCGAAACCATGCTTATGTGTTGCCAATATAGAATAGAATAAGCCAAGAACAACTATTTGTGAAGGGCGTGGCTAACAAATAATAAAACAAAACTCAGTGACTAACAAATAGAATTATTATTGCTGACATTGCTTTCATTAGAAACATCTATATAAAATATGAATACTTAAATATGTACATTTTCTTTAAATTGAATAACAATAATAACAGATATTTTAATCAATATTCATTACACATCGATAGTCTTATACAAGGGTTTACACTTTTGGTCACATAATCCACATTTCCCTTTTTGATAATGACATGTTTGAATAACCATGAATAGATGAACATATTTGCAAAAAAAAAAGATGCAATCCAGCACCATAAAGGATTCTCCAAATTTTATTTATTTGTAAGAGATGTTCATTTTTTTTAAATAAAAAAAAAATAGCATGCAAGTACTCAACATCCCTAAAGGCATTATTTTGAGCATAGAAAAACTAGTAAGCAATTTTTTTTATGGAAAGGGAATATAGATGCTAAAAATAAAAATCCCCTTTTGTCCGTAAAAGCTATTTGCAAGCATAAGATGAAAGGAGGTGTAGGTATACATAATGTAGGGGTTAGGAATCTAGCATTAGGAGCCAAATTAGCATGGAATATGTACAACAACCCCATAGCTAAATGGTGCAGAATCATGTAAGGTAAATATCTCTACTCATATTTATGCTCCCAAATATTTTCAATTACTAATCCTCTTGAGGGATTTTCCATGTGGAATTTTATAGTATCATACAGAGAAACTTGTTACTACCTTACCTTACTTGTAAAAAAAATTATGGGTCATAGGCGCTATTCTAAGAAGATTCATGAAATGGGTATCCACCCTTAAAAATCTCGCTGAACTTCAAAAGGCCAAAGACATCCTATCTTTGAGGTGGAGATGAAAGGTTCGAGATTACTTTGTTTTTCCTAAATCAAATCATTTTGATGCTAGATGGAAGGACATCAACTAATTGCCACATTATTCTCATGAGAAAGCTCCCATCAAGAGCACCTTAGCATCTAGAATAATCATCCCGCCTGACCAACAAGACAAAATCCCTTGTGCTCCTTCAAATTCAAGGAAATAATCTATCAAGGCTACAAATCTCTAAGGTCTTGGGGGAATTTGTCAGGGTAGGAAAGGGCATACTCTTTTTGCTAGAATGCCATTGTTCTTCGTAAGATAGGGTTCTTCTCTTTGTTGGTTTAAAAAAATAGGATCCTCACAAGTTCAAGGCTAAATAAAATGGGAATTGTAGAGCCATTCAAGTGTGTCTTGTGTGAGGAAAGGTGGGAAGATGTGGATCACTTATTTCTCAATTGTCCCTTTAGTCAATTATGTTGGTCAACCATCATGACTAAGATAGGATGGTATGCTCAATTTGCCAATAATATTTTGGATTTGTATATTGGCTAGCCAATACTTCACAAATTATCTTTTTTTCTTGCCTGTGGGTTCCAGCCCCACCAATTATTGTCTGGGATATTTGGTGTGAATGTAACAAAACAATATTTAGAAAATAAAAGACTGGGGGACAATCGGTCATTTTTAACATCATCAAGTAAATTTAAGAGGTAGCCAATTCACACGTCAAAAACAACAAGACTATAGATTCTCAATTTTTAGAGTGGGATGCCCACATATTTTAGTGTTGGGAAGATCTTAACATTTTTTACATAGATTTTGCTTTGGTTCATAGAGGTCAAAAGATAGATCAATCCAAAATATCTTGGATCCCTTGTCCTAGAGATTAATTCAAGGTAATTTTTTATGGAGCATCGCGTGGTAAACCAAGACTATTAGGCTCTAGTTGTGTTGTTAGAGATCATGAAGGATGCATCAAGAAAGCAATAGCAATGAGTGTCCCCCCTAGAACAATTTATTTTGTAGAAGCATTGGTGCTCCTAAGAGGTATCATTCTAGATAGAGGATTGGGAATTACGAAACTCATCATTGAAGGTGATTCCGTGATTATCATTAATGCATGTAAGATAAGAAAAGGCACCAAATTGAAGATTGCCCACATACTTCAAAGGTCCTGCGATAACCTCAAGCTCTTTGACTCTTATGAGCTTGTCCACACATACAGAGAAGGGAATAGGCTAGATAAATGGTTAGCTAATGAAGTCTATATTCATCTTGTGAACTTGGAACTACTCTTATCAAAGGCATATGAACCCAAATTCTTAAACATGAAGGAAATTCTACATAAAGACAAAGGAAAATTTTAAATCTTTGAACCACTAAAATAAATGAAGGAACTATCAAAATGAATGCAAATGAAAAGACAAGATCTATGGATGGGCCCCTATGGGCCCTCATTAACAATATCTATGTGAGACCATTGAAAGGATGCCACTAGGCACTTGTAATTAAAAACATGGTTTGCAACGCATAAAAAGTAACCTATTTTTAAAGGGGTTTGTCCCAAGACCAAAGGGATTTATGAGAATATTCAATTCAAATGCACTTGATTCGAACCTACCAAATCTATAACTATATCCAAAACAAATAGGTTTTATATCAAGCATATGTGTCAAAGGGTCTATTCAAATACAATAAAAACCCACTTTTCTTGGGACCCCTACATCAAGATGAATTGATAAGGATAGTAAAAGACACATGGAATAGAAGGCAAGCTTTTTATATGACATCGCAAGTTTTCACAAAGCAAGGACAAAATCTCTTTCTACCTATAATCTAGCAAGATTCTAGAAATACCTTTTGGTACATGCTAATTCTTTTGCCAACTTTGTATTTAATGCGAAGAGGTGGCAATATGATTTTCACTTATTGCATACTAATCATTTGTCTTCACTCCTATAGAATTAGAAACCCTTATGGTCAATTCGCATGATTAACACAAAATATTTATTGTTTCCCTCGTGTAGAGAGTTGGCACATCCTTTAATCTTCATTTCCAATAGGGAACTCCTCAATTTTAGCAGCCATTAGTAATTCCTCCACCCAAAATTGTTGCCACGTTAGCTCCATTCTTTAATTCCTTGGCCAAATCAAGCATGTGTGGTTGATAATAAGGTGATGTGGCCTACATTTGCAGTGATATCTTTTCATCATAACTTATGGCAGTGGCCAAAATTATAGCACTATATAGGACAACCACCTCCCCATTTCCGAACACACCCACCATACGATAGTCTTGGGATTGTGGTTGTCATACCTTTCATCCTTTCCTTAAGCCAATTTTTCACATTTCTTGTTTTTGCACAATAGATATCTCTCCCATCAATAAGTGCATAAATTTTCCAATCCCTAAAGACGAGTTTCTTGAATCAAGGGAATTCACATAGGACGTGTTCAATTTTTTTTTCTCTTTGTAATGCTACCAAAATGAACACACCATTAGGGTTGTTATTAGAGTATACATACTTGGTGTCTATCATTGCCTACTTTTATTGAATCAAGCAACTAGTATAGATTAATTTCAATTCATTTGGACCTCACATGGTCTTTTTTCATTTATTTTTTAGCTAGCGATGAATTATCTTCTAAACGGTCCCCAACGCACCCTAGCCAAGGTTGTTAAGAGTTATGATCTACACTTACATAAACCCTAGTTAGAGGTTTATTATCTAGAAAGGACTCGGCAAAAGAATCTAGCTTCTTTTGTATTTACTTATCTTTCAAATGTGTCACTAACACAAAAGATGAATGCACCCTTTTAGATGCCATTGCCACCCACAAAAGGGAATTCTGTGAAAGCCACTGTATTTGCATATTTAAAATATTTGATGCCCTCTTTCTCCTCACCACCCACAATAGTCATGCCCCAACTCGCCCATATGATGCCTTTTACGAGTAGGATGGGATTCGTAGGAATATTGTTCAATTGTAGGGTATGAATGAAAACAGTCTAGGGTGACCAAACATTGTGGGGGGTGTGCATGGTATTTCTCCTATTCAAGCCATGGTGGGACACCTTTCTACTCCTCATTGTCTCACATTGATTGAAGCAGATGATGCATCTCCACAACAACAACACAACACAACAGTTCATATTGAATCTTTCCACCATAAACACCACATAAAACCCATTGTGGATTCTCAGAAGAGATCATTATAAAGGAATATGATGATGAAGAATTCTCATCTAAAGGAATATTCACTCTACCTCTTTGAGTGGGGCTAGTAGTGAGAGATGTGGTTTTTCGTGTCCTTGATCTTGATCTCACATACATAATATTTTGGGGATGACCATGGATACATGCAATCAAAGTAGTTGCTTCGACTTACCTTCAATATATCAAGTTCCTGCACGAAGGAACTGAAGTCACACGTCAAGGCGATCGAAATCTAGACTTGTATTCTAATAACATTTGACCAAGGATTTAGACAATAGTCCCTATAAATCAAGAAGTTGACTCATATTCAGCATACATCAATCCTAAATCATTAAAAGTTTTCACCTCGAAGCAAGTAGAGATCAGGAATAAATTTAAGGATAATGAAATAGGAGAGTGCAATCTAAATCAAACCATGTACTTGAGACAATTAATGGACTCCACTAAAACTTATGGTAGACCCATCAAAGTAGATATCAATAATAATCAAGACCACACTAGAATACTAGTTGAATACTATGGAAATGACTTTAAGTGAGCTTTGTGACCGTTTCCATATCCAATATCCAGAGATAACTTTAAGAAACCACCCACCGCACAAAAGTGTAAAATCCTGGCGAATCAGATATTATTTTTTTGGGGAAATTTTCATATTGATGGCAAAAAAATTTTTCAAAATTGGGAAAAATATTATTTTTTATCGGCGATTATTTTCTAGGGTACGAAAATTCCATAAATTTCTGGCGAATAATACCTTGTTCTATGGGGAAAATATATATTGTAGGAGGCGAATTTTTTTTGTTTAAAGGAACAAATATATAATTGTATGGGTGAAAAATTTTACTTAGAAGGAAAAATTATTTAAATGTATTAGTAATTTTTATCCACAGCTTGAAAACTATTTAATTTGTTTTGGCTAATATTTTGTTATATATTGAAAAATATATAATTTATTGATGATTTCACGAATTCATTGCCATTAATAGAAAAGGCACATCACATCATATTAGTACATCACATTAAGTCTGGACTCTACACGATGTATCGATAAGCGCGGCCTCTTTGACATGTGAAGGGTGACACATACCTAAAATCCATCAATGATTTTAAATTGTTCAATGATTGTACATCAATGGCTGAAGTTGTATTTCGATCCAATTTTCTCAAGAGAACATAGCTCACCAGAAAGTGCCCGAAATAAAATTGGATTCAATAGACACGTATCAAATGTCACGAATCTCATGATCGATAATTTCAATCATTTAATATATGTCTAATCACTAACTGCAATCCACTCTATCCCCATGACTTCCAATGTTGTACTTGCCAACTTGGTACTGGTTTATAGTTGTTTCCAATTTCGCACAATAGTGCATTTATGGGAAAGATTTGCATAGATACAAAAGATTTAAAAAAATTAAAGGAAAAAATACAGTTAGATAAGTAATTATTATAATCAAGAGCTTCAACTATATATATATGATCTCTGCTTCTTTCATCTTCAATTAGCCTTTGCCATTTGGTAGATAAATCATCGGAGCTCATGATATTTAAATTCTGCCTCTGGTTTAGGTCTATAGGCTCAGGTTGTTTAATTTGGTAATCAGATTTCTCAAGTTGGACACTCCCATCTACTTGAGAAGCATTTCTACAGAGGACCAGAGGGCCTTTCTGGGTTTCATTAGAGGCCCAACCCTCCAATCAGTCTGCAAGGAGCTTGGGTCATTCACCAATGAGGCTATGTGGATGGTGTTGGGCAGAGACTTTCTATGAAACAAAAATAGATATCGTGTTAACATGGATATTACATCCAGGTTCTTGGCATCTCTTCTGGACCTAGGAAGAGACAAGGTGGATATGTTGATGTTGTTAAGGAAAGTGTTTAAGGAAGACTTCCTTGGAGACGACGTTACTATTGTCGTCCTTGCAAAAGTAGGGGTGGGGATCCCTTGGGCAAGTGAATTAACCAAGCTTCTCCTCCCTGACCAAATAGTGCTAGTGGCCAGGCAACCATTTCTTCTAAACCTGAATGTGGAGCAGTTGACACATCACAGGAAATAGGCGCGCATTGGCAGGGACTTTCTCTGGAAATGGCTGCTCCTAGACGACTCTCCAAAATACAGGTGGCTTGAAGAATTCTCTTAGCTTATGTTGTCTGAAGAATTCTACATGGAAGGAGGGCCATATTCTTAGGGTAAACCATCCACTACTTGTGCCCTACCCCAACCCCCTAGTCCCTAGTAGGTTTTTTTTGCCCATGTCCTTGAAACCTCACAGGCTCAGTGGCTCACTCATTTTGGCTTTAAAGTTTTTGAGGGACTCAAGTCTTAGACATGTAAAAATTGTAAATTTCCAAAACATAAATATTAATGATAATTTTTCAAATTCCAGCTTGTTTTAATTTGCCAGTTATGGTCCATGGATATAAAAATGCTTTCTATTTCATCTTTATTAATGAAAGTTTTTCAAATGATTTTTGTCTATAAGTATGAGCTACGTTATTTCAATATTTCGTTAAACAATCGAAATAAATTTAATACTGTGATCCTTTTTATGTAATGCTTCTTCCTCTATATTTAATAATAAAAAAAAAAATTAGTTCATTACATTAATTATTTGTACATTGATTATGGTTGATTAATAATTATAATTTTATAAATATATAAAAAAAAGTTGTTTATCTCGTGAAAAACAAGTGAATTAAAAGTCCAACTTACTCAGTTAGTTGATGTTGAACTAGTGCATGCATGGGTTTGTACTGGGTACATGCTATGATTTATAGTTAAGATTTTGTCATAATGAAGAAATTTGAGACATTTATGAAGTGTAGATGGGATCGCTTTCATGGAAGAAACCCACGGCAAAGATGTCCCAACTTCACACAAAATTGATCTGATGTAGGATTTAGGAATGATAACAAAAATGACATCTAAACACTTAGTACGAACCTTAATGGGAAGAGTAATAGAACCTATAGTAGGACAAGAGAAACCATCAAAGATCTTAACCACTAAATCAAATTTATCATATAAATATGTTACTTCATGCAATTGTAAAGTCACTAGGATCAAAGGTAATGCATATTGCATAGGTCCTTAGGAGGTGCAGGTTTATCAATAAGATTCACCACATTATTAGACTCAAGGCCAAGGTCATTAGAAAAAAATTCAAGATTCTAGAGTCAATTAGAGAAGTTGAGAACATGATTAGACTCAATTAGATCAACAGCTTAGGGTGGATTTTTCATAGAGGCTATAAAATTTGTTGTAAATACAATCATATAATTTTTTATAGTCTTTATTTTTTTATTAAATTAATTTGAACTAAATTAAATTAAAATTTATATTAAACTAAATTTAACTTGAACTTTTATATATATTTTTAGTCTTTATTTATTTATTAAATTAAATTAAATTAAAATTTATATTACACTAAATTTATGTTGAACTTATATATATATATATAACTATTTTTTAAAATTATATGTTGTAAACATATTTTTAAAGAATTTTGTTAAAGTTTGAATTAATATTTTAGATTTAATATTCAATGTTTTATTTTTTATATTAAACTTTCACCTTTCAAATTGTATATCAAAATTTATATTTTTATTTAGTTATTTTTTTAATTATAGAAACTAAGTTTCATGTTCTATACTATTTTTGAATTTCATATTTTTACAAATAATATTAACATTATATTTAATAGTTACTAAGTTATCTCAAACTATTGCACATCTTTAAATGTCTCTTATTATGGGACCCATGACATCTTACAACAGGTGTCATCATTCGTTGGATGGGAAAAGATCAACAACTTAGGGTGGATTTTGGCCCGAATGTGGGAAGTGAACACATTTGTGAGAACTTCGCCTGGGATTGACCGTTTTAAATTTAATTAAATATAATTATGTCTATAAAGTATTTTTTTGGGGTGAAGTTTAAACTGATTCAATAGACTTAAAAAATTGTCTCGAAAAGTGACTTGAGTGTGGTGATGTGCCCGAAAAATGGCAAAAGTCATGAGACCCATGGCATTTGACAACAAGTACCATCGTCCGTTGGATGAGTAAAGATCAACGACTTAGGGTGGATTTCGGCCCGAATGTGGGAAGTGAACACATTTGTGAGAACTTTGCCCAGAATTGAACGTTTTCTATTAAATCAAATATAATTAAGTCTATAAAGCTTTATTTCGGGTTGAAGTTGACAGATTAAAGAGACTTGAAAAATATGCCATAAAAGTGACTCAAGTGTGGTGACATGCTCGAAAAATGACAAAAGTCATGGGACCCACGACAACTGACAACAATTACCATCGTCCATTGGATGAGCACAGATAAACGGCTGAAGATAGATTTTGACCCGAATGTGGGAAGTGAACACATTTGTGACAACTTTTCCCATAATTGAATGTTTTACATTTAATTAAATATAATTAAGTCGATAAATCTCTATTTGGGGCAGAAGTTGAAGGATTAAAAACACTTAAAAAACAGTGCGAAAAAGTGACTTGAGTGTGGTGACGTGCCCAAAAAATGGCAAAAGTCATGGGACCCATGACAATTGACATCAGATACCATCACCCGTTGGATGAGCACAGATCAACGACTTAGGGTGGATTTCGGCCCAAATGTGGGAAGTGAACACATTTGTGAGAACTTCGCTGGGAAGTGAATGTTTTACATTTAATGTCCTTAGAATTAATACTGAAGTAATGAATGTTTTGTCCTTCGATGAAGAATAGATATTAATAATAATTAATAAAATTACAACATGATTCTAGATATTTTCCCCTTTAGGTATTACTTTTGTACTTTTCAGAGTTTTCAAAATAAGAGACTCATAAATCATAATCGTATTTCATTTCATGGACAAACCAGTAAATCAAAGGAGATTCAGAAACAACTACTAGATTGAGGAATGGAAGTTGCAACAGAGACTGTTTGCACCAATTTAGTGAAATAGAAATTTTGGGTAAAATCTAGAACACCTACATCCCGTATTTTTTACCTTTTTTAATCTAATGGTCCAATTTGAGGGTTAGCATTTTTAGGTTTTTATCTAGCATTATTTTGAATTATAATTAACAATGACAACGATGGGAAAAATGGGAAGTAGTAGTTCAACATGAAGCCAAGTGAAAAAAAAATGTACCTAACCGAACTGGTTAAAACACTAGGTTTCATTAATGAAAACCATGATATTTATGACCCTGCTATCCATGGTGAAAAGCGTATCATAGATATTAGATATGCATTGTCTAGTAAGGTAGCAGATCCATCTAGGGCAAAATTTATTGTTTTCAACTCAATGTTAAAATAAAGAACAAATAAAATCGCATCGTGGGAAGTTGGATTCAGAAGCATGGTGTTACTTGAAGTATTCCCTTGCCCTGATTTTGTCACGGTCTGTGCCAAAAATTATGATGAAGATAAGAAAGCAATTGTCAATAAAAATACAAAAGAGGAAATTCTATCCATAAACAAGGGAGAATTTGCTCATTTTTTGAACCTAGGGTTTGAAGCACAAAACTCAAACATCCAAATTGACCTAGGAAAGATGGCAAAAAATTATCATTCATCAAAGCTCTAATAAAGTGTGGTATTCTGTTGGATCAGAATCATAAGCCTCCTTATGATTCTAACATTTTTTTTCCATGGGTTGTGTATACTATTTCCTTGCTGTCATTTTGCTTGGGATTGGAAAACGATAGGGAAGTGGATGCAGGCCTTCTTCAAATGATTTATAATATCCATTGTGTAGGTCATCCAGTAAGATATAATTTTATTGAGTACATTGTTCAATCCATGCAAGAACAATTACTAATGATAAAAAAGGGTTCCTGTAAGACATTTAGGTTCTCATCCTACTTGTGCTATCTCCTTCTATCCAAGTATTGTGCAATATTCGAGGCCAATAATCTTCAAATTGCGAACTATAAGATTGATGAGAAGAATCAGAATAGAACAGAGTGTCCAATATATGAATGGACCAAAGATAAGGATGCATTATAATAGAAAGAACTACAACCATTTTGTAGACTTCTTTTTGGCACCAATGTATAATGAAATTACAAGCACTCCAATGCCTAGGTTGCTTGTGTCTTGTAGAGATTGCATTCAACTCGGAAGTCAAATAGAATTAGCTAATTGGTTCTTCATGGAAGAATTCATTGTGTTAAGGTTTTACGGATCAGCAGTAAAACCATACAGACTTCCAATACATGTGACAGAGAGGGTATTTGCATTGGAATATGTACAACAATTGGAGAGCATACATAGGCACTTCCATGGTCAGCAAAAGAAGAGCATATTTCCTTCCTTGCCTTTCTCATGTGGAAGGTTCACATTTGAGAGAAAAGCATTCAATGTGGCACATGATTTTTTGACAATTTTTAACTTTGGTGATGAGGGTCTCTGCCAAAATGATCCAATTGGTGTAGTTCATGCAAGGCTTAAGAAAAATGGGAACTCTTTAGCATTATGTCAACATGAAAGTAAACCATTGCTAGAAAAACTTAGAAACATGGACTCTTGGGATGAGGTAAAAAAAGAGATGGAGAAAATTGCAGCTGACAATAACATTTCAACAGAAAAAATTTCATCACAAATTATGGCATTGCACACACAGAGGATAACAAAGGAGGGCTAGGGCATCCAAAATAGGAGGTCCTACAATTTCTACCAAAAATCTACTAATCCATATAACAAATCTATTCCCAAATCAATTCTGCAAGAATCTAAAGAGTGTTTTTGGACTCAAACCAAAATAAATGATTTTTGGACTATGAGGAAGAATCTCGGTGAACCAAAGACCAGTGCAGAATTTGAGACCATCAACGAGGATGAAGAGTTTAGAAAATTGTGGACTATGGAGCATCCCACAACAACATATGATAGGAGTGAAGATGATGATGACTATGAGGTTGAGCCCACTCCGACAACTGCTAGAGTCCCTAAAATATTAGGTGGAGTCAATGAGTCCATGAAAGAAAAATATAGTAAAGGGGAAAACATTGTGGAAAAAATGGGTTTTGAAGGTGGTGGTCTAGGTCCCAGAGGAGAAGGCATTTAGTATCCACTTGAGGTACAACTTCCATTAAATTCAAAATCAAAAGCTCATGTTAAACCAGTCATTGAACTTGATTCTTCAGATTCATCACAGATAGGTACTACTCATTACCCTCAGGGTCCACCTACATTTGTTTCAGGTTCAAATCCACAACCACCACCACCTCATGGTATTCTCATTGGTGGTGAATCAAGTGCAACTGCCACTAGTGGGGAATCTGGGGATATTATTCCCATTATTGTTCACTCAAGTGCCGCTGTGATTGGTGAGGTTGGCATGGGTACTACTACTGATACTAGTTATCTTGGTGTTGGACAAAGGCTACAACAAAATATCTCTCACAAGAGGCCACTAGTGGTAGATACTCATACTATTTAGAATCCTATATCAAGTGCCACTGACACTATAAAACAACCATTTGCAGCTTCAGATCACACACCTCAAAAGATTATGAAAACTACACATGAAAGTGTTAGTGGGATAGGATCAGGAATGGTTGATGGTAATCCTAGTAAATCATTAGTTAAACCCATAGGAATAAGTGGAATTGGAGCCTCTGTTATTCCTATGTCACCTTTCAAATATTAAATTGCTTCAGCAAGCCTAGATTTTCAATTTCGTGATTACTATGAAAAATTTGGACACACAACAAATGCAAATAAAGAAAGAAAAGAAAGCATTTCATAGGGTTGCCCTGACTGAAGTTTTAGATGAACAACCTACAAGGAACAAGGTCTTTCCATCATATGACCCACACAAAGATATGATGGAGTTCATGGCTGTTATGCCCCCGACCACAACTAAAGATAAAAATCCACCACAGAGTCAGATAGATCCCTCTGAATTTCAAGTTAGCACCCTCCAAATGGATTTTTCCAAAGTACATAATGTGGAGAAAATTAGTGTGTCAAAAAGGACTAATGAAGTGGTCTACACTTCACTGCTAAAGGTGGAGAGAGAAAAAAATAAACTAGAGAAACAAATAGAAAAGTTATAAGCAAACCTCGCAAATGAAAAAATCAAAGAGGAAAGCAGTAGATAACAAGTACAATGATTTAGAGAAAAGGATAAAAAATTTGGGCTCTATAGTAGAAATCACAAAGAAGGAGAAGATGGATGTAGAATTGAAGGACCTAAGAGAAAAACTGGCTAAAAGTAGTAAAAAAATTGACGAGGAAAAGACTACTTTTCAAAAATTATACAAAAGTTATGAGTCTGTTGATGCCGAAATAAGAAAAATACAGGACCTATTGGATCGTGAGAAGGAAAAAGAAAAATATTTGCAAGAGGAAGTAGAGGAAGAAAGAAAAAAATGTGCACAAATGAAAGAATACCTACACAATGCAAATTATAAAATAAAAAACTTGGAGGATAGATTAAAAGATAATATGAAAAATACAATGAAGTATATACAAGAAAACATTTGGCAGAAAATAATGCAGAGGAGTGACAAGTTGTGTGAATGGTTTGAATTGAATGAAAGTCTGAGAGTAATTTATATGAAAATCAAAGGGCACTTTGAGAAGAGCATACATGTTTATTCAAAAGAGGATATGGCAAAACAAATTTTGCAAGTAGTCTACAGAACCAGTGACAACTACTTGGCATCCAAGGGAATTAAGAGCTGCATTGATCCCATAGTCAAGCCATCATCTATCATTCAAAAATGCCAGAAACTAAGAGAAACATCAGAAGTTATGGAAAAATGTGGCAAAAAGATATTGAAGCTGCAAGAAAAGAAAAATAATTTGATTAAACTTGGTTTGCCTAAGACCTTTGATCCAACAAATAAATTCATTGGAAAAGAAGCTTACAAAAAAAGCATGGAGATAAAATTGAAGTTCTATTTAGACTTGCTTCCTGAGGACACAACTCCCCAAAGCTTTCTGGAATTCATCCACCCATTTACAACTCTAAATTCGGTATTGGATGAAACAGTGATGTCAAGTCAATCTTCTAAATATGTATTGTTGATGAACTTGCAGTTGACTTTCCATAGTTTATAGAATATTGACCTTCTATCAGATGAAGAGTGGAGCACAGTACAAAAACTAGCACAAAAATCTTAAGAATCATAGTATGTATTGCATAGTTTTCTTCTTTTACTCTTAATTTCAAGGTTTTATGTTTTTTCTGTTTGGAATTTGGCATCGCTTGAAATAACTCTATTTTGTGAATAGGAAAAAACCAGCACTCGCTATTGCTAAATTGCTAATCCAGCCTATGAATCTATGATGCACAGTGCAAAACTTCAGCCAATAAATTTGTATTCTCAAATTCTCCCAAGTTTTAATATTTATGCATTTCTCTATTTTTGATTACTAGGTTTTGGGCACTGCTGTTATCTATATTTAATTTGTCATGGCGTGAATTAATATTTAATTTTGAACTCTATTTTTTGAATAGGAGACATCAGACATGTAGGAGTTGTTGAATTGCTAATCCGGCCTATGATGGCCATGTAAATTTGCGCTGAGTTTGTGATTTTGATGTTGAGTCTTCACATGTTGCAAACTTGCAATTCAACCTGAAGATGTTGTTGCTCCCTTGTTTCTATAAAAAGGAATTCAGGGTCATTTGCAAAGGGTTCTAAAACTTTGTATTCACTTTTGCATGGACATTGGAGAATCACACAGAAGCTGTTGTCGCTCCCTTGTTTCTATAAAAGGGAATTTAGGGTCATTTACAAAGGGTTCTGAAACTTTGTATTCACTTTTGCAATTTGCAGGGAGAATCACATAGATTGGTGTATTACTATTGAATTAATTTTATCATATGACTATAAGCCTATATTTTGAAAGAATTAATGAAAATCTAAGTTCTCAAACATGTCTAAATAAACATCTCTGTAACAATAAACACATTATGGTTTGTTATTATGCTATTTTAAATCTAGAAATAGAAAGTTGAAAAATACAATTACAAATCAATATTAAATTCTAACTGCAAAAAGTTAACATACTCATAAAATATCATGTCTTTGGAATTCTTTTCATCCTGATGATGAATCATGTTGTGTGATTCAAAACGTTGATGGAAAAAAATACACACAATCGAATCCAGAAAAATTCATAAGATCATAAAACATCATCAAGTTATCAACCATAATTATTAATAATACACTTTTGTAATATGAATAATGAGATACAATATTAAGATTAATAAATACCAATCTCTTACAGTTGCCATTCATCCTCATCAAATTAAGAGATTTCTTGATTCTTGTCTGTGGTTTCTTCACTCTGAGTCTGCATACCTTCGTTGAACTACATCTCAATGCAACCTATACGTCCAGTACATGAGTCAAAATTCCCATCGGCACTTTGGTTTGAAGTGTTCCCCAAACCTCTTCTTTCACATTTGGACGTTCAGATTTGTAGTGCCCTATTGTAAGGAAAAGTGTGGACATCACACCTAGATGTATAGAGCCTCAAGAAATTTTCCAAATTTTTGTCTAGCTTGTTTCTTATCTTTGATTTTAGGAACCCCAAAGCACTGAAAACTCTCCCATCTTCCACCTAACCCAATATCATGGTAAGACATAAATCAGCAAGCTTCAAATATTCTGGCATTGAATCATGCAATGCTGCATTCTTAGCTGTATATTTCCAAAGCCTTGTTACTGATCCCTCTTCGTGGGGGTTCTCCATTTTGCCATATTGTTCTCTCATAGTGTATGCAAATCGAGATGATTTCTCTCAAAGATGAGTTTCATCTAATATTTCATTTATAGTTACTCCATTCAATTATCTGGATATGCAAAATTGTTTTCAAAGTCAGTAGCTTACTTCGAAAATCAGCTGCACTATTGAGGCTCCAATATTGAGGAAACACAATAGACATGGCTTCAGGTAGGCTGTCAGGAGGGAATCTCCTTCCAATTTGTTAGGAAAGATCATAGGAAATTTTCTTGAAAGAAGTAGTTACAGTCTCAACAATCTTGTTGAAATCTTCCCCTGTAACTCTTGCTAGTTGCTTCCTGGGGCGCTTTCCTTGTTCCTCGGGGTTGACCGTGGCATAGAGGTGCATTGGTATTTCAACTCCCCACACATTGGCACATACCTCCCCATTTGCATTGATTTGTAAAAGGTTAGGGTAAGTGCACAAAGATGGTGATCAAAAAGGTGGGTATAAGTGGACACTTTTTTTCTGAAATTAGGTGAACGTGAACTTGGAGGAAAAATTTGAAAGTCATCCACTCAAGATATGAAGATAATCAAAGAACAAATATTGTAGTACTCTAAATCTAGTTTCCAAACTACTAAAAATTTTCAAAATTAGATAAGATTAAGGGGGTCAAATCCTCCACGCACAAAAAACTGACCTTGATTTTTTCTGAAAAACATAACATAGTGTCCGATGTTTGCATCAAAAAAGTCATAGTTAGATTTAGTATTTTGACAAATCCTTTGGCAGAAAGATAGTTAAGAGTGAGCACTAGAAGATGTGTATTTTTTTGGAATTGTTTATGGAGTATTTGTTTTTTTATGATTTTTCCAGTCGAGCACATCCTAAAAACTAGGTACCTGTTCGTGCGTGAAGCATAAGTTGCAGTAAACAAATCGAAAATACCTTTTTTTTTTTTCAAATTGTAAATAATCAAGTGCAATACAATAATATATAAATATTTTTAAATTTGAATAAGTATATCAAAAGTTATTCAAAAAATGGTGCACCTATGTCTGTGAGAACTATGGAGACACTAGTAAAAGAAATTCAATAATAATATGTTATTGTTGTTCAAATTGAAAAAAAATTATATGGTTACAAAGCTCAGAAGATGGGTGAAAATATGGTGGCAATTTTAGAAATACCCACTTGATGAAGTGTAAACCTAATGATGACAAAGTCGATAAACCAAGTTGATAAAATAAAACACATCAAAAATGAGAGAAATGGAGGGAAATCAAACTTCCAAAGCGTAGCTTTGTCATTTAGGCCTATTTCCAAGCCTAAACAGTCAAAAGCGCATATGGGGTACTTATAGTGTAAGCAGCCCGTACGCACTTGTTTCCCTATAAATAGTGCGTACGCGCTAACTTTACTATAAACAGCACATATGCACTACTATATAATATGATATTCTATATATAATGTGTATATACATATAATATATGTAATATATAATATGTGTACAATATGATATTGTATATATAATATACATATAATATGATATTGTATATATAATATGTTTATATATATATAATATATGTATATATAGAATATATTAAACATATATACACATGTAAGTGTATTGTCTCCCCCTCTCAAATGCATACAAGGTCTCTCTCTCTCTCTCTCTCTCTCTCTCTCTCTATCTCCCTTCCTCCATACCCCATCCCTCTTTCTCTTCTTCTGTCCCTCCCTCCCTCCATACCCAACTGCAATTGTGTCTACACTTCTATAGGAGTAAGTGAATTTATTTCTTGTTTGCAACTTCCTATTTGATTTTTATCATCTATGCTCTCTTAAGAAAATTGAGTGATGGATTTGTGTGTGTATATTGAATAGGAGGAATAGGGATTGAAATTGAACCACAGGTGTATTACCATGACAAACAAGGAAACCTATAGCAATATTCTTCTCGAATGTGTTTTTAATGAGTAGAGTAGATGTGGAAAATAGTGTCAACAAAGCAACATGATGAGTCAGAGTACCTGCAATTTGTTTTTCAGAAGGAAACAACAAGTAGGAAGAGAAAGAGGGAGAGTAACATAGATAATGTCATGTAGAATGATAGTGGTGGGTATGCGAGAGTTCCTCTCTTCTCTCTCTCTCTCCCTCCCTCTACCTCTCCCTCTCTCCACCTACCCTCCCCCCTCTTCTCTCCCTCTCTCCCTCCCTCTTGTTAGGCCCAATATGGAAAGGTAATGTACTGAGAGGGGAGGGGTGAATCAGTACTTCAAATCTCTTCACCAATAATAACTTTACTGTTAAGCATAAACCAATAACTGTTGTAGCATGATATAAAGCTAAAACAAATAAATAACAATCATACATGATTCAGTCCATAACACATATATTTTGGTTTCATAGAAACTCTTGGTTAGAGAGAAAAACTGTGGTGGGGATGGCACCCACAACTTCACTACTGCAATAATAAAGGTTGCTCAGTTAGAGATACATGTTCAACTATTTCTGATAGCTTACCCTGTTAGGAGCATTAAGATCATTAGATCTACCTTGCTAAAGGATTTTACAACACTTATTCTAAATGCTGCACCTGGTTAAAGGCTTTACAATTTATAGACTTTGTTAGAGTCTTTTACCTTGTTAAAGGTTTCTCTTACAACTCTAAATATTATAATCAATATTACAAATATCTACAACTTTACATCTGGAATGTTATAGTAGATTCTATGTGCTCAAAATGAGATTACCTTGCTTAGAGCATACCTCGGTAACCCATATAGTAACTTGGTAAATCATTCTGTTTACTGTGTTCCTTAACTGTTCTCTGAAATCCTTCTCGGTGAACTCTGTGTCTCTGATAGTCACAATACTCAATGCTTTCTTATGTCTTGCTTCACACACATATACTTATTTCATTTCCTTTTTCATATGTCCATGTCTCTCATGTTTGATCCTCAATTCATGCTGTATAAATAGATCTCTTATGTCAGTAATCTTGTCCATTGCTTCAATCTTACAAACATGATTTATCGAATGAATAACCATGCAAAATATTTCATTGGATAGATATTCTCAAAATCATACAAAATCTTTAAGGTGCAATTTCCTAAGTGATAAAGATTCCCTGTTCCTCGGTCTTGTAACATGTTTACCATATATGTCTAGGTTCAATGAATCTAGTAACACGTTTCACTCGGTGTGTATTAACTTGGTATGTCATTTTTGCTGCTCGGTAGACATAGAGTATTACTCGGTAGACAGCTCGGTGTATACCAGGCTCTATGACTACTTTCTTCTTTAACAAACTGCACTATTCTTACCGACTGAATATTTTGGTAGTAGTAACCGACTAGAGTATATAGAATGAATTTGAACATAAAACTAATGGCAACTTAGTAAATAGTAACAATCTCCCCTTTTGACATTAGTTGAGATGTTTGACAAAACTACTTGCAAAGTCATAACTCAAAAATCTATATACTAACAAAATTTTGACAAAACTAATAGTATATACATTTTGTCAATAAAATAGTATATTCAAATATACTCCCCTTATCAATATATTGTACAAAACTCTGATTATGCATACTTTGTGATCAATATCCTATATTAACTTCTCGGTTCTCTGTTCGGTGAACACTGCTTGGTTCACTGCTCCCCCTGTCAAAATTATCTGTATACTCGAATATGTTGATCTGACTATATACCCTATATACTCCCCCTTTTTGACAAACATCAAAACTTAGTTACCATTCGGTGGAGGCAACTAGTCAAAAATGGATTTGTACTTGATTTTGGCATCGGTGAGAGCGGTAGAGAGAGCATCCTTGACACTATCCATGAGTGTGTTCTGAGATGTAATGTCAGCTAACAGTGAAATTAGTCCACCTAAGGTGCTTCCCTCTGGCTGAGTGGATAGGGAGGTAGCCTTGTTGATCTGCTCTTGGATGGAGGACAAATGTGGCTCTCTCTCTCTCTCTCTCTCTCTCTCTCTCTCTCTCTCTCTCTCTCTCTCTCTACCTCTCTCCCTCTATCTCCCTCTCCCTCCTTCCCTCTCCCTCTCCCCTCTCCTCTCCCTCCCTCCCTCCCCCTTCTCTCTCTCTCTCTCTCTCTCTCTCTCTCTCTCTCTCTCTCTCTCTCTCTCTCTCTCTCTCTCTCTCTCTCTCTCTCTCTCTCTCCATCTCTCCCTCTCTCTCCCTCTCCCTCCTTCCCTCTCCCTCTCCCCTCTCCTCTCCCTCCCTCCCCCTACTCTCCCTCTCCCTTCCTCATTACCCCTTCTTCTCTCCCACCCCCCCTCTTCTCTCCCTCTCTCCCTCCCTCTACCTCTCTCTCTCTCTCTCCCTCCCTCTCCCTCTCCCTTCGTCCCTCTCTCCCTATCCCTTCCTCCATACCCCTTCTTCTCTCTCTCTCTCCCTCTCCCTTCCTCCATACCCCTTCTTCTCTCCCGCCCTCCCCCCTCTTCTCTCCCTCTCCATCCCTCTACCTCTCTCCCTCTCTCTACCTTCCCTCCCCCCTCTCTCTCTCTCCCTCTCTCTCTCTCTCTCTCTCTCTCTACCTTCCATCCCCACTCTCTCTCCCTCCCTCTCTCTCTCTCTCCCTCCTTTCCTCTCTCTCCTCTCTCTCTCTCTCTCTCTCTCTCTCTCTCTCTCTCTCTCTCTCCTCTCCTCTCCCTCCCCCCCTTACTCTCCCTCTCCCTTCCTCCATACCCCTTCTTCTCTCCCATCCCCCCCTCTTCTCTCACTCCCTCTACCTCTCTCCCTCTCTCCCTCCCTCTACCTGTCTCCCTCTCTCATCTTCCCTCCCCCCTCTCTCTTTCTCTCTCCCTCTCCCTCCTTCCCTCTCTCTCTCCCTCCTTCCCTTTCTCTCTCCCTCTCCCTCTCCCCTCTTCCTTCCTCCATACCCCTTCTTCTCTCCCACCACCCCCCCTCCTCTCTCCCTCCCCTCTACTCTCCCCCCTCTCCCTCCCTCCCTCTCTCTCTCTCTCTCCCTCCCTCCCTTTTCATTCACATCTTTTCTACTACCAATAGTGCGTACAAGGTACTGAAATTATTAGTTCACTGCCCTGCCATAACTGTTTTAAGGCAAAGGAGCGCGTACATGGTACTTATTACTCATAAGTGCATACGGGGTACTATTTCCATTATTCGTTACCCCACGATAACATTTTTTAGGCTTAGTAGCATGTATGCGCTACTAATCAGTCCAGAATGGGAAAAAAGAATATTGTTGGGCTTGTCAACATTTTATGGCCTAATAGCACATACACGGTTTATAGACATAGTTTTAGTTGCCCAAGAGCCTCAATGGCCTCAACAAAAATTTTTGAGGTCGCTGAAGGCCCCACTGGAATTGTGTCTACACTTCTATCACTATTGCATACATAAAAGTAAGTGAACTTTTTTTTTTTGCATGATTTCAAATGATTGAATTGTGATTGTTTAATAGTTTGATTGCAAAAAATAGTGATAAGATGCATATTTATGGTTATTTGTTTGTTTATGAACTTTTCTTTACATATATATGTAATATGATTCTATTTAGGACAACTGATATCAACCATGGGAAAGAACAAGCGAGGAATGATGGAACACCGAGAGGCTCAAAAGGAAAGACAAAGGTAAATAAATTGCGTGAAGGTATGTCATCCTCAACATCTCAATTCGATTTACCAAATGAATATAATGCACCTAATGCGATTGAAGAAGAAACATTTGATAACTTACCATTTGAACCTAATGCAATTGAAGAAGATACCGCATTGAATAATCATTTAAATGATGAACATATTACACCTTCTCTACTTGATGAATTAAATGTACATAATGCACCAATGTTAACACCTCCTAGAATCATTTGTAGGAAACCAAACTATCTAATTGACATTGATGAGAATATATTGAAGCCAATGCCCAATAAAATGAATGAACGAACTTGTAGGAGAATGGTTGAAAGAATATGGTAAAACTATTTTCAAAACTTTAATCAAACCGAAAGATGTCAATTAATAGTTCAAATGATTAAAAATTTGAATTTTAGAGTGACAATGAAAATTCTACGCCTCAGATCATTTGAAAGTAATAGTGAAAGAACTATTGTGAGAAATCTATTTGATGCATATCAATCTATTGGTTCAAAATCATGTAGTAAAGATTCTAATGCTACTCGATGTGTCATTACATCAACCATAATGAGCAAGAAAATAAAAAAAGATCGTTTGATAAGAAAAACAAGTAAGTCATTAAAAATTAGTAAAACAACATTAAGTAAAGCATTAAAGAGGCGGGAACAAATAGAGGAACCTAACAATAATTCTCTTTGGGTATTCTCAGGTAGACTACCATGCAAAGACAAGGTTGTTGTTGATGCACTAAAACATTAATTGAAATTTTTTGGCATGACAACACAAAAGTATCACCCAACCAAAGAGATGTTCTTAGAAGGTGAATTGGGTCTACAAATCATGAGCCACATGCCAAACACTATTTGGATATGACTCAAACTGAATTTTATGAAAGATTCCTTCAAAAGTGTCCTCAAATAAGAATTTCTCAAAGATTTTTTGAAATGGCAAAACCTTTTTATATTAAGATTAATCATGTACACACCACGTGTTATTGTAGGATGCATATTGAATTTTCTATGCACTCTGATATTTTTCATCATATTTGTTCTACTTTGCACACTAACAATATTTTGCAGGAATGTAATATACAAGCACCTCCTAAGTTGACAAGAGAATTTATTTCAAGTGTGCTATGTAATAGACATGATGGTTACATTTATTATAAGATGCCTTGTTTGGAAGGTTATTGTGCTATATATGGTGGTTTGCAACGTTTACCAAGATGCATACATTTGGAGAGCACACATGAAATTGGTACGAAACTAGTTTCTTTTAGAAAATACAAGACAGTCACATATGGAGTTAAAGATGGAAAAGATTTGAAGAGATGTGAGCTAGTGAAAAATGATATATGTGTAGCTCAATTTATGAAAAAGATTCAAGAGAAACTAGTTTATGAGTACATAATGCATAAAAATAGAGCTCGATGGTTAGATGAGCAATTCAAGTTATGTAAGGACACATCTCCTCTTCGCACCATTGTCTCTATCATTAATTTCACTGAAAATTATACACTACAACCTCAAAGTGAAGTGCAATCCATGTATTATCACTCTACATAAGTTTCTATTTTTGTACACATAGAATTCATGCATGCAGATGATAGCACAAAGGAGGATAGAAAGGTTGTAAGAGAGTATCACTTCTACATAAGTGATGATCATACTCATTCATAAGAGTTTGTACAAGGATGCTTTAAATTTTTCTATGATAGTTTAAGGGAAATGAACATATGATACATCCAACACTTAATATGGTCAAATAATTGCACCGCACAATTCAAGAATGCAAGGATGTTTTATTGGTTGAGAAGGATGCATGTGACAAGCGGTGTACAACATTTTTGAGGCTGGACATGGTAAGAGAGAGCATGATGGTGTAGGAACATGTGTGAAAAGAGCCCTAGCTAGGGAAGAATTGAAGTATGAAGGTGGTGCTAAGTTGATAGATGCAGAAACAATTGTGCGATAGTGTAATTCTACAATGGGTCTAGGTAATCCAGGTACGTCATTGGTTCGTAAATAGTTTTGGTTGATCACTGAATCTAACATTGAAAACTATCTAGATTGTTGTATAGTTGCAGGATCAAGTGACATGCACTCATTTATGAGTTCAAATTCAAGTTCACTAGTAATTTATATGAGACAGATGGTATGTTTTTTCTCTTCATGCATGTATTGTTTGTTGGAAGAATGTGAATCACAAGAATGGGTTGACAAATGGTCTTGTACACCATTGGTTCCCATTGATTCATATCAAATTCCCAAAGCACTACAATTGAGCTAAATGGAGACATCAGTGTATTTTGACCATGTATCCGACCTAGTGGATTCAGGTGATTTTTTGTTTTAATTTTTTTGCAAGTATTCTTTTTGGTTCATTTTGTTGTACATCATACTTTATTTTTGGTATTAATTAACACTTTATAAAATGCAGGTCATGTGTATGTAGTTGTTGTAGAAGAGAACAATGAAGAAGGAACATATTACTATTTGTGTCATTGTATTGAGCCTAAAAGAAAATTGACAACCACAATCATTGACGGAAAGGGTATTGAGTACCCAATAGGGTCTATTGTCGTGACAAGAACATGGCTTCAGAGATACCCTATCAAGAATTTTTATGTTTGGTTGTTCGAGGACTTTGAAACACATAGACATATTCTTCATTTCTCTAACCTTGTTGTTGCAAAAATTATTCATTTGATGAAGTATCGTGGTAGACCTCATAACAAGATTTTATGGAAAGTTTGTGAATCTAACCACGAGGCAATACATGACACAATACGGGTTAGAGCTGATCCTGAAGGCTCACTTGATTGATTCTATGGTTCAGAGTAGAAAGATTTTGAGAATTTTGTATAAATCGTCGACGAATTGTTCTATATTCCTTTTTTGTGACTATTTTGTGTGTCAATGTTCTGTGACTATGTTTTGAGTATATGTGATGTCTCCCTGGTCAATCATGAGCATTCTTGATTCTTGTATAATCATGAAGAATTATTTGAGTCATTATCAGGTCATAGGGGTCATAGATTGAGACTAGATACAATTTAAGCAAAAATTGTCATTGTTGTCAGAAAAATTGTCAAAAAAGTTGTCAAGCAACTTCTACATTGCATCGGTATGTTATAACTCTCGACGTTCTAGCGCTTTGGAATGCACGACAGGGGCATGCCTATCGTAAACCTGCCCACCCGGACGTGCTCGCGATGTCGGTTTGTGCACACGATAAACCGAATCAATTCTAACCAATCTTGCAACTTTGCATTGCATGCAACTGACGAATTTTACAGTAGGCAAAAAAATGCCACCAATTGAAAATGGCTCTGACTCATCAAAAATGGAGAGAGGACATTGTAGAGGAGCCTCAGGCAACCCCATGGGTTCAAATGGATTGACCATATGTGTCCTGGATTGGAACAAATAGTCCATCAAATTTTGACAATTTTTTGGACTCAGAGCACTTGAGAGATCGCATCGGTACGATATGAATCTCGATGTTCCAGCACTTTGGGATGCATGATAGGGGCATGCCTAGCGTAAACCTACCCACCCAGAAGTGCTCACAATGTCAGTTTGTGCACACGATGAATCAAATCAATTCTATCCACTCTTGCAACTTTGCATCGCTTGCAAGTGACAGTTTTTGGAGTAGAAAAAAAAATGCTACCAATTGAAAATGGCTCCGACTAATCAAAAACCTAGAAAGGCCATTGTATAGGAGCCTCACATGACCCCACAGGATCAAATGGATTGACCATATGTGTCCTGGATTTGGAGAAACAAGTCGTCAAATTTTGACAATTTTTTGGACTCAAGACAATTGAGAGATCACACCGGTACGGTATGACTCTCGACGTTCTGATGCTTTGGGATGCATAACAGGGGCATGCCTAGCTTAAACCTACCCACCCAGACATGCTTGCAACATCAGTTTGTGCACACGATGAACCGAATCAATTCTAGCCAATCTTGCAACTTTGCATTGCATGCAACTGACAGTTTTTGGAGCAGGCGAAAAAATTCTACCAATTGAAAATGGATCTGACTCATCAAAAACTGAGATAGTCCATTGTAGAGGAGCCTCATGCAACCCCACGGGATCAAAAAAATTGACCATATGTGTCCTGGATTTGAAGAAATAGTCCATCAAATTTTGACAATTTTTTGGACTCAGGGCAATTAAGAGATAGTGTCGGTACGGTATGACTCTCGACATTCCGGCGCTTTGGGATGCATGACAGGGGCATGCCTAGCGTAAACTTGCCCACCTGGATGCGCTTGCGATGTCATTTTTTGCACATGACGAACAAAAGTTGACCATTGCGAGCGTGAGGGTGCTCTCACACCAAACACATTGTTGTTTATATTCATATTGTCGATTTTTGTTGTTTATATTCATATTGTTGATTAAATATGGAAATATTCATTTAAATTTATAAAAGGGCAGCCACTAATTACAATGAATACACAATAATGAACTGAATACAAGGAGTTTTGTATGATTAATTCAACATTTTAGAAATTTTATCAAATCATATTCCACGATTGCAATGTTTGATATCATATATTTTTGTTGTTTATTTTCATATTGTTGATTACATATGCAAATATTCATTTAAATTTATAAAAGGACAACCACAAAATACAATGAATACAAAATAATGAACTCATTACACAGTTATTGGATCGAATATCGATATTTATATATATATATAAAGGCATGTCTGCGAAGTCAATACAAGTATTACAAAAATGTGGCATATGCCATGTCCAAATCCATATACAATTAAAATCTAGAATATATCTACATGTATTGGTCATTCTATGACTAAAACTAACACTATATGATCCTAAACTTGTGGTGGATCATCAAAATCAAGCCTCTTCAATGCAGTACGCGGCTCTGTAGATGGCTGCAAAACCACAATTCAAAAGCCAAGTTAGAATTCTTTTGTAGAAAATAGTTCACAATTAACAACATACCTATGCATTTAAATTTAATTCCTTTGCAATTGAATTATAGATTACCTCATCGACTGATCTAGGAGCTAATATCTTCACTCTCCTCTCCTTGTCACTCTTAGGAGTTTTCTTGAAGACATACTTGAATGTATCCATGTTATGGCCATACCGCGAAGGGGTCTATGGTAGATTAAATCTATAATTAATACAATGTACTAACATAAATATATCAAAAACATTTAAAAGCTATAATATAGAGAACAATGATGTACCTGTGCCTGAGATGCTTCTCTAATGGACTAAGGATGGCTCACCATCAATGTATAAACTATCGCTATTACCTATACAAAAAATGTTCAAAGAATAAATACAATTAATATAATGATAAGTATTGAAGGTTAAAAACAATTAATTTTACATATCAAACAAAAGTGTGCCGGATCCTGAGATGCTTCTTCAGTGCAAGGAGAAGGGTTCGTCATTGACGAAATATGTATGGATATTTCTTGTATGAAATTTTTTTAAGATTATAATATATCACAAGTTCACATGTGCGCGTGCATATAATCATGAAATCAAGAAAATAAAGTAGAGATACATACCTCCGCCCTCTCTTGATCTACGGGCGAATCAGGTGCATTTAACAAATCCACAAAGCTCAATGGCCATTGTACATGTAAAATAGACAAAAAACACTAATCAATCTACAAACCCCAACTAATACTTTATTTCAACATTTTCAAACAATTGTACAACTAAAAATGTGTTCAATTACCTTCTTCACATGTTTTGACGTCTTCGAGGAATTCTTTTTCTTAGGATGAGCCCTAGATGCAGAGGGGGTACCCTAAAAAAATAAAATTAACATGAGATATTAGTATAGATAATAAATTAAACATAATTTTAAAAATCTAAAATGAAATGACTTGCATATTCCATCAAAACAATACATAAAAAGAGTTGTACAAAATATGATACCGTATAGCCTTGTAGGCCAAAATCAATCCCTGAGAGCGTGATGTCATCAATCTAGGACATTTCGTCCCCTGTCAACACCTACAAACAAGAAATTGGACCAAGCATTAAAGATAGTTAGTATATCTTGTATTTTTTTGAATTCAAAGTGTACTATTCTATTTTAACATGTTACAAAATTTATACCTTAGGCATCGAAGTTGCAGCTATAGTAAATGGGGGAGGTGTATGGGATACCGCTACTGCATCCTAAAATGCATATTATTTGTCTCATTTTAAATCGATGTATAAATGAA
Organism: Cryptomeria japonica; assembly: GCF_030272615.1. NCBI lineage: Eukaryota > Viridiplantae > Streptophyta > Pinopsida > Cupressales > Cupressaceae > Cryptomeria > Cryptomeria japonica. The sequence continues at coordinate 671,407,592 of NC_081411.1, read as the reverse complement.
AATTCATTTATGTAATTACAAATTTAAAGTGACTAATAAATAAAATGTTATGAATTCAAATTAACACACCTGTGTCTGTGGCTCATGGGCAAACACCATGTCCATCAACTCATCTATCAGCGCGACATCCTCAACCATGTGAGCCTGACATCTACAACCACAAATCATGCACAAATAATATGAGAATGCATCTGCATCAGCTGCATAATCTATCCCCGAGCATATCCCCGAGCAACTGACACACATATGCTCGATGGGCTCTTTGTCGCCCTCTAATGGCTCATCATCCAATACAATAGGGTGTGCTAATGACGTCCCATGCTGGATGATGGTACCAATCAATGTTGTGGCCACCTGAAGAGTCTGTAGCTCCATAGACTCTTTTTGCTCTAATGGGACAGCCTGATGCACCTTGGGTTTGGGTGCTAGGGGGCGGCAACTCTCCGCGGCTAATCGCCTATAGGCTCCAGGTCTATCTTGGGCAGAGCCACCACCTCTACCATGAAACTCTCTCATGTCAAAATAGTTTGGCTACACATTGAGCACAAACTCCCAATATATTTTTCTCAAAAAATATAATGGCACCTCATAATTATTACAAGGTGGATCATCAAAGACCATCCACCAATGTATGGGAAACCTCTTTGCATTAAGAGGTAATGACTGACCAGTTTTGGGATCAACAAAAAGGGCACATATTTGTTGTTTAGTAATATTTTTATTTTTTACTCTATCATATGATAGCCCATTGGCATAGAATTGATGACACCTATCCCTAAAGCTTCCCCATTTGGTAATTTCTATGGAAACAACTTTGGCACCAGTAGCTAATGTTTCTAGGCTAGTGGCGAGGGATTGATGATGGTCAAGTTCAAAAGTTTTCAATTTAACAATCAGTCTATTGATTTTAGACGTATTTTTTCCTAACTGATTAATTAATTCTTCTTGTGTTTCGGGTATGCGGTCAAAAGGAGGAATTGGGGGTTGTTCTTGTGTGTTTTTCAGGAGGTGCATTTGGTTGTTCTTGTGGGTTTTTAGGAGGTTCATTTGGTTGTTCTTGTTCTGGATTAGAAGAATCTAGTTTTTGAAATAAAAAATGAAAAAACCTAATCAAAATTAATAAAATTAAATTCAAAATGTAAAACAAATTGCATAAACCAGAAAGAAAGACAAAAATAAACAAAAACTAACCTTGATCCATATCCTGGAGGACAAATCTAGCACCCCGTTCACGGTTTAGGAGAGGAAATGGGGAAAAGACAAAGTTAAAAATGCGCTATTCACGGGTAAATGAGACCCAATTTTTTTTAAAAGACTTTTTTTACTAGGCACCGCGTACGCGGTTTTATTTGGATTATTAGCGTGTACACACTCATTTTCCTATGAGCAGCGCATACATGCTCATTTTCCTAATCATAGCACATACGTGCTCATTTTTCTAAAAGCAGCATGTATGTGCTATCTTCTCTAGGCTCGGGAAGAACAAACCTAAGCACGTACGTGGGAATTTCAAATTTTAAAACCACGTATGTGCTGCTTGCTTTTCCATGTTTTTCTTGGGTAGTGTCCACTTTTTTGACCACCATCTTTGTGCACATGCTCGTTATTAGGATTGTTCAAATCTGTGAGGTGTCCGCCACTTAACAATTTTTTCATCAGATAGTGTTGGTTGATTTTGATAGAGATTGTCGAGGGTCATGCATGTCATCTTACACAATGTAGCATATTCTACAATAAATAGAACTCTTTTTTGGGCAGTCTTCATAATATTCCTCATTTCCTCTAGCATGGGCAGAAGAGATGCTAAAGTTAAGAGTGTCTCTAGATTACTTAACCTCCGAAGAAGGTCAAGAAAGTTTGGTTTCTCTGATTCATCATGATTTGTGTGAAATAGTCCAATCAAGGATGGATATTCTAAAAAAACTCGATGCGCTAGACCATCCAAAGAGATCCATCTGGTATCATTATCCTTGAGAAGCTTGTTCCCATCAGTTATTCCATCAGCAAAGTGTTGAAATTCTATAAATCACTTGGGACTTTGACAAAAGTGTAAGTAGACCTCTTTGATTAAAATTTCAATTTTTTTTACCAAAGCATACTTGCTCACAATTCCAAAAGCTAGATTCATTTTGTGAGCCATGCAGTGAATTGTAGTAATGTATGGTGCAAATGAAGTTTCAATTTTTGTATAAAGACCATCCTATGACCTCACATTACTGAAGCTCCATCTTCTCCGACACACACCAATTTTTTGGCAACCGTCATGTCATCCATACCTCCATATTCAATTAAAATTCTCTTTACTAGTTGAAATAAATTTTTTGTTGTCGCACTCTCCTTCATTTTAGCAACATATAGTAGATGAGGTTGGCGGGCATGATTCTATATAGTATAACATGCATTTATACCCATGAAGTATTGTCTACTAGTGTAACTTCGTCTAAAGAAAATGCAATAAAGTTTGACTCTTATTTTTTCCTTTACATCTTCTTTTTCAACCTCAGCAAGACAACTTGTCCATTCCCATTCACTGTTTACTGACTAGTGTCTATTAGGATAGTTAGGAACTTTCAAAAATTTTAATAAACAACTAATTGATGGGAAATCTATCATAGCGTGCCCTCTGCTCAAAATATAAAAAACAACGTTTAACTGAACTAATTTTCCCAATTATTCTATATGCATTGCTTTTCCAAAAGTAGCTTCAATAAAACCTTTAACTTCAGCTGGCTTCGTCTGTATTTTCTCATGAAAATAATACTCTTTGGCATTGCTCACATTCTTACATTCCTCCTTTGTTTTCCATCTTATCACTGATTTTTCAACTCCGTCTATCATTTGTTTTTCATAAAATTTACCCATATGCTTTTCTATGGTGTCAAATTTTGGCTGCAACCTAATTTCCTTGTTATGTTTCCAAGTGCAAATATTACATCTGCATTCTATTGGAGGCTCACCTTCAATTGGATTCTCCACTAGTTCAATGAATGGATACTTTGATGCCCAATTAATTTGAAAAGTCCTCACTGACATATCCCACTCCCGATCCTTTTTTGATTGTGGTTCACCCTTTTTTGATTTGGCTTTTCTTTTCCCCTTCCATGCATTATCATCAATGGCATTATCACCCAAGTCGATTATATCATTATGGCTAACTTGGGCATCTACCAGATAATCTTCTTCAAGATCATCCTGATCTGAGATATCAGGTTCACCTCCGTCTTCAACATGTGGTGTAGGTTGCGAATTTTGTACTTGTACTTGTGATGATGTACCTTCCTGATTTTCACCATAATCTTTTCCAAAGCCAAAGTATGAAGACAACGTTGTGCTTTTTGTTGGCCTCTCATGGCCTTCCCCACATTCAAGTTTCCTACCCTTCTTCCTATTCGACATCTCCAACGAAATAAAGGATGCCAAAAAAATATCAATTTTTGAAGAAGCAATAATAGACTATAAAGTATAATATATGTTTCATTGGCCCTATGACCTAAAATATAGATGTCTGAGGTCTGAATGTCCCCCCTGACCGATTGGCAATGATGGGTCACCACTAAATAAAAATAAACTCAACAGTGCAAACAAATATAGATAAATTTAAAATAATATTATAACACTTTTGACCTACAATCTAGATGTTTGAGGTCTGAATGTCCCCCCTGACCACTTGGCACTGACGGGTCGCCACTAAATAAAAATGAACTCAAAAGTGCAAACAAATATAAATAAATTTAGAATAATATTATAACACTTCAAAAATATGATCGCTCACCTTTAGGTCACTAGTAGTCACCAATGCAGTCAACAAAAATGATTTTCCTTGGTCTGAAATGTCGCTATTGATCAAAATTCAGAGCCTAGAACCCACCAGATTGTGTTGAGATAGATCTGATCGTTGCATGTATTTATACCAATCCTTATATGGCTAATTCCGTTGGAATTTTATATGGTATACAAATATTTGGCGAATCCCATGTACAACTATAACATGACTTATGTAATTTTCCAGGTGATTATAGGTCATCCAAATAATTGGCAAATGCAATATATTTGGAAAAAGTTGGGGTGAATGGAGACACGCGTCGGCAAAATGTCTGGCGCATTGGGTCGTCCTGGCTAACAAATCTTCACATGTCTATAGGCGAATTATGGTCATCTATTAAGGCAACCTCGGAGAGTGTAGGCAGAAAAATTAAATTTACCGTGTGTCCACCATATATTGTTTTAGCGAAATCCTCATATAGAAACATTTAATTACATAAAACATATGGTGATCGGGCCGTGAATTTGATGAAAATTGTTAATGTTCTGGCGACATGGCCACCCTCAGTCGGTACAAAATATTTGCCATTTCGTAGGTCACCGACGTGAAAAATTTGCCATTGGTGAATATTCACCACTAAAGTAATCTCTGCCAATATCACTTTTCCACCCCATATTAGTCCCAAATAAATGGTCAAGACGAGGCATTTAACAAAACTATTCTCAACATTCTTAAAAACACAATCAATGACGCTGGCCACAATGGGCACATCTAACTCAATCGCACACTATGGGCTTATTGCACAAGTCTTTGCACCCCTATTGGAGATACCCCTTACTCATCTACGATGTCAAATCCATCTTTCCCTTTGAGGTTGAGTTACCATCTTTATAGTTCTCCTTACACAATCTTATTAGTGATAAAGACTATAGAGTTTCCCTCTAACAAGACATGGAATTTCTAGATGAGTTCCTACAAAATGCATTTAATTACCTTAAATCATATCAAAAATGTGTGAGCCACAATTACAAGAATAATTTGAAACCTCATACATTTGAGGTAGGTGACTTGGTCCTTAGAGAAAACCCCAAAATTCAGCAAGATAGAGACAAAAGAAGAAAATTTGAACCAAATTGGCTTGGACCTAACATCATCATAGTGGTCTATCACTCAAGTGCATATTAGTTATCCATTCTTGAAGAAGATTCAATTGAACATCTTATCAAAAACATGCACCCTTGTAGGTTCTATACATAAATTTTCACATAATCCTATAAAAAAATGAAAAAATAAATTAAAAAATACAAACAAAAAAAAACTCCGTTTTTTTTTTAAATGTAAAAAAAATCACCTTGATGAAAACCTAGCAAATTGGTGTCTTGTTTGACACAACAAAATGAAAAAATTAGAGAAACAATCTCATCCATCAGTGAAAACCAGTTCGGTGGCACCCTAGGCAAGGATCGTGGTGAAAACTGGGTTATTGGTGCCATTTGTAGGGACTTCTTTCTTCTCCCTCTTTCAACACTTCGTATGCCCCTTTCACTTTGCATAAACACACATCCCGTTAATCCATAATAAAGATGTCCATCTCCATCATGGCTTCTTATTGAACTACCTAAGATTGGTTCACCATTCATAATAAACTGTTTTAGGATTGTTTTAGTCATAATAAATCAAGTCCTATTTGGATATGGGGGCATATCATAGACCTAGTGATGGAAGTGGATCCTTGGCATCATATGTTGTTAGGACCATTGGCATTTGATTCCTTCTTTCCACACACTTTCTACAACAAAACATCATTTATATCACCAACCCACAAAAAAGTTTCTTCTTTTATTCACAATAAAGTATCAGTTTCATGGAGTAATTCAATTTTAGATGAGACACAAGCAATACTGGGCTTCTAACAAATCAATCTTTTGGTATACTTTTACTGTAAAATATCAGAAAGGAGCTATGAGGAACTCCTTCCCTCTGACCACGATGGTCTAAGTGGATGTTGAGCTATTGAAAATCAAGCCCCTCCTGAATATGTAGCAGTCACTACTCTGGATGGCCTCATAACCCATGTCCTCTCAGTTGCTATCCTCTAACATCATGAAAAAATTGTTGTCTCTTTGGATATCTAGTACCACAAACTCATATAGTTTTTGCTCGTAAGCGATCTCCTACATTGATCTAAACACATAGTCCATGCTCGAGGCCACATCTCCCTAGCTTGTAACTCTTGCACTCTCCATAGTATCCTTTCCTCATCCATACTACTCTATAGTTGCATCTCTCTCAAACATTCACTATCTACAACTTCTCTCATAAAGAGACTATCTAACTAGCCTAAAGTTGCACTTGGTCCTCTAAAATCCTAATATAGGCTCTCAAGGCCCCAAAATCATCTAGCTCCTCCCACCCCCATCCATCTCCTCCTCTAGGTTTCTCAAATATACCCTCTAGTCCCATCCCTATCCCGACTAAGCCTAAACACTAGCACCTCCAACCTATCCTCTCTCCCCCTTATTTTTGGGATGTGTAACCTATGCCTATACTAGTATATCTAGATTTTGTACCTGTGCACCAGAAAATTGTATCTATCACCGACCTTGTCCCCCTCTCCCCCATGGTGGCCTCGATTCTTTTCTACCTCTCCCTCTCCTTCTCTCTCCCTCATCATCACCCTCTGATATACTCCCCCTCTCTATCCCACTTTGCTGCCTAACTGGCCTCTCCCCATATATAACATACTTTAACAAGGGCATGGACTCCCCCACTCTTCTCAATCACAAGAAGGGATGTTCTCAAAAGTAAGCTTCATTACCTAAAGTAATCTTGGCATCTGCAACATCCAATTTGAGATCCAAAGGAATAGGTGTGTGTGTGTGTGAAACTCATCAATGACAATGTCATAATATAGGCATGGACCCCACTGAGGTATCTCCTGAAATGTCCTTGTAAACTTAGCTAATCCCAATGATTGTTCCTGCACCTTGTTGAATTGTCTCAACACCCTATCTGGTAGGTGCCTCTCAATGATATATGTCGTCGAGTCAATCAAGCACCTAGTCTTCTAGCATTAAGGTATCTCTTTCTCATCCTCCTCCTCCTAGGGCTCACAGTTTAGGTAGGGCCTCCAAATAAATATATCTATGTAATCAATAACCATCCTCAAGTAATCCACTTTCCAAATCTGAGGTTGGGAGAAAATCATACTATACATGTGCACATAGAGTTATCTTGCCCCAAATCCTCTATAGAAAATTGTCCTAGTCAAGTGCTGCAATATGCTTAAAGGTCCATATCTATAAAAGTGGCACTCCTACTAATATCCCAGAACCTTTGAGGTACATAAATTAATGAAGATGATGGTATAGGTGAGCTAGCATGTACATCTCCCAAGCGAACCATGTACCCTATGTAAGCATCATCACCATAGCCCTACCCCATCTGATAGACATGCAATGGGTGATGTGATTTAGACATATCTAGCCACTAATGATTGCATCAATGACAACAACCCAAGTCAATCTCACCAAGCCAACCTCATACATCTCATCCTAGTTGATGTGGTTGTCATGGACCTCCAAATCCTCATATTCAAAGACACGACATAGAGAATCTATAGTACCGACCTCCCTATCATGGACAACCATCTCTCCATGAATGGGAATGCACAAAATTTGGTAGACATCCTTTAGAGCGATAAACATCTCCCTTTCAACAAATGGAATGTGTAGTGTTCACTATACTATTGATTGGCTAGTGCAAAAAATAGACCGAGATTCGTCTAAATCTTGGGCATGAATGTGGCATGCCATAATCATAAAATAGACAATGTCAAGTGATCATCCTTTGACAATTGTGGTCTCAATCACTATGTCCACATGAATCTCTTATCTAAGTTCAATGGGGCTAAATCAACTTGCAATCACAAATGCAATCACATTAGTGTCAAAATGTTGTCATCTTCAATTGAGCTTTGTCAAGTCTATCTTGCGGTTTCATAAGATTTACTAGATTCATTAGTCACTATTCAACCTATCCTACTAAGGAAATCACCACATTTCAATAACCCCAACTATCTATCCTACTAGTTGTTGTTGTTTATCACAGTGATAGCATGTTTTGCCCCTATTTTGACCATATAGATATTAATATTTATCACAAATACAATAGCAATCCATAAACATACTTTGATCATGCACAAATGCACTTTGGCTGTATACACATCACCATTTCACACATATGTGTCAAGAATATAGAAGCACACTTATCTATTCATATATGCAGAAATACCGCATATGTGCCACACATTCGATGCATATGTAATAAGATTGACCCTATATCACTTTTTGACATAGACACACTTTTATAGACCACAAAGATAATTTTACTGACCCTAAATGTGTTTAAATATAAACACATTGCAAATGACCCTAGACATGCTAAGAAATGACACATGCATTTTCCCTAGTGCTACGTTTTTGGAAACCTACATTCTAGCCCTATTTATGACACAACAAATATATAAAATTAGAAGGATGACAATGTACATATCGACTCTCCATACTCTAGCCAATTGTGCTATCAAACTTGATTGAATTGGTGGAACATTCCACCATAGCTTTGTTGTTGTTCTCTTAAGCTCTCCTTCACTCTGCAACATGAACAATGAAAGTGTAGATGCAAATGAGTTGGTCCCTATTCAATTCTTTTGTTTATAGGATTGCTAACCCTAAATGTTCATGGTGACCTATGTGGTCGATGATCCTTGAGACCTCGTTTTCACCCATCCTTAGCCTTTCTCACCTACCTATTCTTCTTGCTAAGCCTTTTTCTAGCCTTTTGTTTTTCAAGAGATTATTTAAAGAATTTGGAAAAAATTGACCAAATCTCTTGAGGGGGCATATCGTCTTTCTTAGCAAGGTCAACCTATCGTATTAGTGTGTTTGTTTTCTTTGAAACATTGCAACAAGATGCATTGTCCCAAAGAGGGGAAAAATGTAGATACCTAAGATTGTTCTAGCCTAATTAAATAAATATTTTATTTATTTAATTAATTCATTAATCCTTTTCTATTCTTTCCCCATTTAAATAAATATTTTTATTTATAATTGATTTAATTTGCCCCACCTTTTCTATTAATTAAATAAATCTTTATTTATTTAATTGATTCGTTAGCTTTTTCCCTCCATGACACTTATCATCATCTCTTAATTTACATTTAATCACCTCTCTAATATTTTCCTATTTTCTATACCTACCCTCTAATTCGAGCTGACCATTCATCCTTCTACTTCTTAATCCTAGCCCTCCATTTCTAGAGTGCTTTCTATAAAATAGGCCTTTTCCTCTCTCCTTTTGTATAGAATTCAAAGCAAAAGAACCTACACTTTGTCGAATTGCAACCACAATCTACTCTCTATTGAGCTCTTGTGCACAATACAAATCTGAGAGCAACCAACATATCAAGCAAGATCAATGGAGATCAAACCCTAGGAGCATGTGAAGGTACATACATTTCTCTATTTTTTTATTTGCATGATTTTAGGTTCTTCATTAATGTATGTTGGATTCATTGTAGAGCTAGGTTTAAGTGGTTGAATCAATTATAGGTTTTACAATATTTTAGTTTTTAATTCCAGCATAGACAAGTACCATACTATAAATAGATTTATGTGGTTGAATCGATTATAGGTTTTATAATATTTTAGTTTTTAATTCCAACATAGACGTAGGTTTTACAATATTTTAGTTTTTAATTCCAACATAGACATAGGTTTTACAATATTTTAGTTTTTAATTCCAACATAGACAAGTATTATACTATAAATAGATTTATGTGGTTGAATCGATTATAAGTTTTATAATATTTTAGTTTTTAATTCCAACATAGACAAATATTATACTATAAATATAATAAATAATTTGGTGTACTCTTATACTAATTTATTATTAAGCCAAAATAGTTCTCTCATTGAAGCTGAGCAGCCTATTTTGTTACATCAATGGCTAAACGTAGCCAATATAAGATGCAAGATGATTAAATAAATCTAAATTGTTGCTTTTTTTTATAGATAGATACATCATGATAGTGATATTTAAAAAATATTGCGTAAGATGAGTCTATTAGATTGCATGGAAGCTAAGATAAGACAAAGCTCGTCATAATGTGAGGAGAAAGAAACTTTTGTTACATCAAACCTCTACGCTGTTGCTCCATCCAAGGGAACCCACAAACTGACTTTTCCATCTACCATTGTGGATAAACATTGATGTGCGAAAAGAGAAATAATGTGTTAAAACTCGAGTCAGCTGATTAACTTCTTTCACTTGTTTTTTCCTCCCTTTATTGTTATCTCAAACATGTATGTTGCTTCTTTCAATCTTTGTTTTCATCTAGGTATTTATTGTTATCTCCAATCTACATTTTGCTACCCGAAAATTGTTACATTTTTACTTCTATTAATATAATTTGAGGAATACAAATATGTCATACTCTTTTATTAGCAACATTATTTCTTGATGGCGGACAAGATCCTGACAGTGACATCTATCTCAATGATGACACACACAAGCTCTGGTGCCAAGTATGATAGCCATATAGTTTCAAATGATAACCAATGTAAACTATCTCTGCTAAGAATAGGAATAGGAACTCATAGAGGAAAAACAATATATTGTTATTATGCTAGGAACAATGACCTAAATTACTGTCAACGATATATGAATGTTGAATGAGAAAAAATATTTTTAATGTGGCAAGAATCAACAACGAAACTAACTGTGGAATAACTCACTTTAAATTAATTAGAGGCATACATTAAAACATAAAATGAAACTTAGATTAATCATTTTCAATTCTTTATTAAGATTAGGCAAGTCATAATGCACTGGCTTGATCCTTTTCTAAATTACTGATCAACTTCCCAATTTTTGCTCAGCTTGACTCCTAGTTGATTCGAAACTTTGTTCTCTCTTATGTCTTGGCTCCTTCCTCTCCAGGTATCAATTACCCTTTCGCATATATTTGATCTATTCTGGCATACAACTCTTCCCACTAATGTGGTTATGTCTTCCTCTGCTTTTTTGTACTCTCAATTTCATCTCATCATACCTCTTTATAGCCTCCCTTATTCTGTTGTCTTTTCCCAACCGTAAGCCTCTTTCATTTGGCCTTCCACAACAATTTGGACTATCTCCTTCCTTCACTCCCACCAACCATCTTCTCATCATCCATTTTCCATTTTCCCTTGTATTCCTTGATTCATTTTCTTCATCTCAACCATCAATTCCTAGCTGTCTTCAACCATTCATCTCGTCTTCTTGAGGGTAACTAATACCAAAACTACACCTCCATTGAACTATCCTCCTTTTTTCCCATGTGGCAATAGGAGCTATGCTTTCCCAGACCGAATCTTCACTCAAGTGGGAATTAATTTAAAGACTCATATAACTAAAACATGAACTTCAATGAGAATTCCTGAGGGGATGCTCCTACATCGAACTCCTCATGAGACAAATAAGTCACGTGCTTGTGTGCACGAGGCCTTTAATAACTCTATTCTTTTCTTTCATTTCTTCCAAAATCGTTCTAGAACCATTAGCATAATTCTCCAATATTGTTGTGCTATTTTTATTGCTCATTTCATAGCCATCCTTCTCTAAAGATTCCTCACCCTCCTTGTGCGATTTTCCTTCAACCCCACCAAATTCATCCATATATATATATACAAACTTGGACTTACTTTCTTATACTCTTCTTAGTCATATACACTTCTTAGTCATATACAAATTTTGGCTTACTATCTTATACTCTTCTTCTTCAACTATCTTATACTCTTCTTCTTCAATTAGCAACACCTCCCTCAACAAATCATTTTGGACTCCACCATTCACATCACAACCCAAATTATCTTTACCAAAATCTACTACTTTCAATAGGTCGGTTGAAAATGAAATATTGTCTCATAATTTTACCACTTCTTCTTTTACTATAATAACTTCCTTGTCAACAATTGCACTCTTTATCTGTGTATCTTTTGGCGTTCCCTTTGTCCTCACACTTTTTCCAGCAAGCTTCTTTGTCCAGTACTTCTATATCACTAAAAATAGGGCCCACAAATCTTCCTCACTATTTTTATTTGCTCCTCCTTTTAATTCCTTCTTTGAAATATATTTCTCATGCCTTTGTTTTTCTTTGTCCTCTTTAATCACTGTTGCTGCTGTATCTACTTCTCGATTTTTTCCTATACTTTTTATTTTCTGTTCATTTTTTATGCCTTTGACAACCCATGCTTCTGTTGGCCTCTTTTTCTTTTCATTACTCTTATCCAACTTATGTTTTACACGTTATATACTTTCCCTTAACAACTGATTTATTCTACCAACTTAGCACCTTGTATCCATGATTCTTGACTCTTCTCTCATTTAGCTTTCCTTCTTCGTATGATGTTGCATCTTTCTATCCTTCCTCTTGATTTCTTGATACCCCACCTAAAGCTTCTGTCCTTTTTCCTCTGCCTAGTTTTTTGGTACCCATTTGCTCCTTTTTAAACTTTTCAAATTACCATACACGTATTTGTTCAAATCCCCATGAACATAACTAATCTTGTCTACCTAGATCTTTAAGGGCTCTTATAGGAAAATGATGGCAAACAAGTTCTCGACAATGACATCTATCTCAATGATGCCACACACAAGCTCCAGCGACAAGTATGATGATAATATACTTACAAATGATAATTGATGCAAATTATCTCTACTAACAATAGGAATAGGAACTCACTAACAATAGGAATAGGAACTCATAGAGGAAAAATAATACGTTGCTATTGTGCCATGAATAATGAGAGAAACTAAAATGAATACATTGTCAATGTGCCATGTATAATGTTAGATATCACCGCTAGTGAGAGAAATGTTGAATGAGATAGAATCTTTTTAATGCAACAAGAATCAACAAAGAAACTAATTGTGTAAGCATTCACTTTAAATTTATTAAAGACATGCATTAAAACAAAAAATAGAACTTAGATTAGTCGTTTCCAATTCTTTATTTAGAATCCTTTTCGAAAACTAATCAACTTTGCAATTCAAAACTTTGTTCTCTCCTACGTCCCAGTCTATTTCCTCTCCAGTATCAATCACTCCTTCTCTGATCTTCAATCTATTGTGGCATACATCTCTTCCCACTAATGTAATTTTGTCTTCGTCTACATCACTGGTTCTCAAGCTCTCTGTCTCACATTTTTTGTACTCTGAATTTTGTCGCATCAGACCTCTCTGTAGCCTCCCTCATTCTCCTCTCTTTTCCCAACTGTCGACCTCTTTCATTTGGCCTTCCACAACAATTTGGACTGTCTCCTTCCTTCACTCCAACCAACCATGCATATTGTCATCCTCTATTTTCCCTTTTATTCCTTGATTTGTTTTCTCCTTCTCAATCGTCGATTCCTAAATATCTTCAACTATGCATCTCCTCTTGTCAAAAGCAACTAATACAAAAACTACCCCTCCATTGAACTGTCCTACTATTTGCCCATGTGGTGACAAAAGTTGTGTTTGCCCAAACCGAATCTTCACTCCACCGAGAATTATATTTAGAGAGTCAACACATACAAAGACCACAAAAAGTAGTCTAAAGACCCACATAATTAAAACATGAAATTCAACGAGAAAGCTCGAGGAGGACGCTCTTGCATCATTTATTTATGGAACCAATTCAAATAGTTTAACAAGCATTTATTATTGTTTATAATATTTTAATTGTTGATTTACAGCTAGTGTGTATTATTTAAGGAATTTAGTGTCGAATGAATAAGGGGAATTACCATATGTATTCAAGCTTTTCCCTTCATTTTGAAAAATTTCACTTTTGTAATTTAAATTAATTATAAATACAAATACCTGTATGCTTCCATTCTGTTCATTGACTTTGATAGTTTATACTTACTTCTCTAATATCTTTCTTATTCTATTCATATGAGGTAGCCTTGAAAATATTTGTATGCATAATTGTTCTTACAGATATATTTGTGTGCACTCTGATTAAAACTATTGATCTTGAAGACCAAGAGTCTATAAACATATCACACTGAAAAGTAAACAATGAATACAAATAATTGAACTCTCAAATTTGGAATTGTTCTTATCAAATGTGAAAGGAAATCCACTATAATAACTCAAAATGAGAATACAGTAATACACACCCTGTCTTTATTTTATAGATGGAAAATTCTTAGAAGCAAATAAATAGAAAGAGTTTTAAGTTGTAAATCTAAAACAGAATTCTAGAAAAAAAAATTAGTCTTATACTTCATAAATTTGAAATAGGAAGCATGAATGCAATCTTAGACTTGTAATTAATTTTATAAACTGATTTATCCAACCATGGAAGGCTCCTGGAACCATGGAGGTTTCTCCTCAAGACTTCAGGATCAGAGATCTAAATTTCAGGGTCCCCAGAGAAATCAGAGCTTTCAAAATCTAGTGAGGACCGAAAACCTCTTCTCCTTCCAGGACTACTCTACGTGACGGTCCATCCGGACAACTCCCAAAAAAATTTTGAGCTATCAAAGGAATCTTAACTCTCAACAACTCTATATGAATCAGAACCACCATCTCAAGAGATCAGTCCCTCCTCATCGATCTGGCTTTGCTCAGCTAGCTAATAATCAAAAATCTTGGCTCAACGATTCAGTGAAGCATCAAAGCTTGGACTCTTGGGCAAAGAAAGTAGAAACTAGTCCAAATAACATCCCTATTTTAGCTAGGGATCGGAGATTTGCTCCTCCTAAGAAAACCCTATCTTTCAACCAACATCCTCATCGCCAAAACTCACATCATCATCCCCCAACTGCAACTGGCTTTCTTTACAGGGGTCCACAAGTCTTGGGCTTCAAAAAAAAATCTTTTCCTTCGTGGCACACTCCTAACTTTGAATGCAAGGACCAGAAATGGAATAGGAAATCTATGGGGAGCAAATTGTTTGTCCTTTCTTCAGATTCCCTGAATCTCAGGATTGCTCGATTCAAGGAAAATGCTTTCTTTGCAAAATGGTGTGGCTTTGGAGGGAAGAGCAAAGATATCATTGAATGGTGGAAGTCTTCCTTCCTGATCTAATCTTAGTCAGAGAGCTTCAAAATGATTTTTTCTTCTTAGAATGTGTAAACTCATCTTTGAAGAAAGCAATCACAAAAGGAAGCCCTTTGTTCTTTCAAGGTTTGACTTTTCATTTTCTAGATTGGAAACCAGGTTTTGACCCAGCTCATTACAAATTTGAGAAAAACTCCAATCTGGTTGTCCTTAGTAGGCCTTCCATCTGAGTTTTGGTGCCCGGATTCATTGTTGAAGATTGGTGATGCACTAGTATCCTTGGTGGGAATCGAGGTGGACTTCCTAAAAGGCCTTAAAGGGGATACAACAAACATTTGTGTTGAGATTGACCTCAAGAAAGGTTTTTATAGCGCGCTAGAAATCATTTCAAAAATGGGCAGATGGAACTAGAAAGTGATGAGATTGGGAAAGGACATCCCCAATAGATGTATGCTCTGGAGCCAAATAGCCATAAATAGTTCATTGGCAGCTTCAATGGGAGCCCTCAATTTACCTCATCCGCCCTCAGAGACAGCCACTGCTAGTCAGGACTTCTAGAAGATGATCAAGGGTTAGGATAACATATCAGATGTAGCTATTTTGGTTGTAGCACAGGTAGACAAGAAGGCGTTTCAAAAGCCCCGAGATGGAGCCCTTGCCTCCCCACCCATCTCTTCACTCGTTCCAGACTCTCAGTTCCTCAACACTCCTAGATCTAACTAGGGTGCAAGGGATATTCTAGGTGTTCTGAATTAATCGAATCCAGGTCAAATTTCTTCGAGTTCCTTGCCTTCTCCTTTGAGTTGTCCCCCTCTCATTATATCCCCTATTGTTAAGATTCAATCTCAAAAGGTTGTCAGGAGTTTTTTTGGTAAAAAAAAAACTCCTCTCCTAAACAGAGGGGTTTTTAACATATTTTCCCAACCTCCTGCCAAAGCTTCAAAAACAAAGAATAGGTTAAGGCATAATAAATTAAGGGGACCCCTTCATCCTTTAAAACCCAATAAAAGAAAACCTGTTCATCTTGCAAAAATCTTAGAGAAAGAGGTAGTCATTGAAGAAGATCTTAAAGCTGATCTGGAGGAGGCTAATGAACCTCTCTTATCTGAAGGAGAGATCTCTCCTTCTCTAGATCTATCCCCTTCAAATCAACACTTTAACCTCTCGGTGGAAATCCCTTTCCCACTTTTGTTCTCTCCGCCCATAGTGCATAATAGCCTAGACTTGTCAAGAGATCAAAATGCACAAAACCTTCTTCAGGGTTTTATTATAGAAGATGAAGACCTAGACTCAATCTTAGATACTCCCCTTGCTGTTCTGTATTCTCAGATTAAGGAAAAAAGGAAACTAGGCCTGCATCAGAATCAAGAGGGTATGAAGAAACCAGACTTTGGATCCTCCCCTCCCAAGAAGGGTCGCAAATCACTCATTGAAGCTAGATCCTAGGATGGTGCAATGGAGAATCAATCAAAACTATCAGACCTTTGGAAAGTAGGGAAGTGAAATCCCCTTCCTGAACAGCAATGAAAATCCTATCATGGAATGTTTAGGGGCCTCAACGCCCCTAACAAATAGAGGGTGATCAAAAGAAGGATTACTTTTATCACTGCAGATATAATCCTTTTGCAAGAATCAAAATTGGAAGGCAATCAAATAGTCTCTTTTGGAAGTGGAATTAGCCCTTTGTTTCAGACATCTCTACAATTGACTGTAGCCTCAAAAGGGGCATCTGGAGAATTAATGGTAATCTGGAAACCTTCCCAAGTCAAAGCAAAGGGTATTGCATCCAGTAGGAATTGGCTTCTTGCCAAAATCACTCATCTCTAGACAAATACTTCCTTTTTTATCATAAACACTTATCGCCCAGTGTCCCCTCACAAAAAAAGACTCTTATGGTCTTCTTTAGAAGGATTTTTGTCTTCTTTAGTTGAGGAACAAGTTTTCATTAGGGGTGACTTCAATGCCATTAGGAGTACTTCCGATAAAAGGGGAGGAGTCAACCAACTAGGTGGATCCCAATAGGACTTCAATGATTGGATTGAAAGGAACAACCTTTTTGAAATAGACTCATGGGACATCTTCACATGGACAAATAGAAGGAAAGGATTCAACAACATAGCGGAAAAAAATAGATAGATTTTTCTGGCAAGGGGATTTGAGACCCTTCCCCTTTACTCCCTCCTATGTTGTTTCAGACCACTACCCCATTCTGCTTTCTCTGCAAGGCATTCAGGAAATTTCCAGAACTCCATTTAGATTTGAGAATATATGGATGAAGGATCCAGATTTTCTAACCCTGATAGAGAATTGGTGGAAAGAAGGAACATTTGAGGGATCAAAACTCTTTTACTTTATCGCAAAGTTAAAATTTGTAAAGAATAAATTGCTCCAATGGAATTCTCCGCACTTCAAAAATATCTTCTCAACAAAAAGATCAGTAGAAGAGAGACTGGCAGCCCTTAATGAAAAGATCATCTTGGTGGGAATGGACCAAGATTCTTTTCATCAAGAAAGGAACCTCCTTTTAGAGTATGAGGATATTCTTTCTAAAGAAGAAATATTTTGGAAGCAAAAATCTAGAGAGAATTGGCTCAGAATGGGGGATAAAAATACTAAGTTTCTCCATAACATAATAAAGCTCAGAAGAAGCAAGAACTGGATATCAAAATTGGAGATTAAGCATAACCAAATCTTAGAAGACCTGGTAGAGATAAAGAATGAGATCATCACCTTTTACTCTAATCTCTTAAACAACATTGAAGGGTCTCAATTGTTAGATCAAAATAAGCTACTGGAAGGGATCCCCAAGATCATAACAGATGAACAAAATCAGAGGCTCAATGAGAAAATTAACTTGGAGGAAGTATTCCAAGCTCTTAATCAACTTCCTTGTGGTAAGGATCCTGACCTGGATGATTTCCCTACAGATTTTTTCAAGAAATGATGGAATATCTTAGGTTAGGACATTTCAGAAGCTCTAGAATGCTCAAAAAGATCAGGGAGAATTCTTAAAGAAGTAAATAACACGTTTATAGCGCTCATTCCAAAGAAGGAGAAGCCAGTAAATCTAGGTGACTTTAGACCTATCTCTCTATGCAATATAGTTTATAAAATTCTCTCAAAAGTCATGACAAACAGAATGAAGCCTCTCATGGATAGCATAATATCAGAAGAACAGATAGGTCTTTTTCCTTGCCGCTCAATCTTAGATGGGGTGATAATAGCACAAGAAGCTATTCACACCCTTCAGAGCACAAAGAGACTAGGTATGATAATTAAACTGGACATAACAAAAGCTTATGATAGTGTAGATTGGTGATTACTTTGCAAAATAATGCAAGCCTTTGGCTTTGACAAACAATTGGTCAACTGGGTGTTTGAGTGCATATCAACTCCTAAATTTTCAATTTTGATAAATGGAAAGCTAGCGGGATTTTTTTCCTCCTCAAGGGGTATCAGACAAGGAGATCCTTTATCTCCTTTCGTTTATATTATAATGGGGGAGGCTTTGGGAAGGAAAATCAAAGATAGTCAAGATATTAACCTTTTAGAGGGAATCAAAGTAACCAAGAATTTTGTAGTCACACACCAATAGTTTGTAGATGATAACCTCCTCTTGGCGGTAGCAAAAATTATGGAAGCAACCCTCCTAAACCAGCAATTAGAATCCTATGGAAAGGCATCAGGCCAAATAAGAAATAAGGACAAAACTAAGGTTTATTTCTTCACTACCTCAAATCTACTACAGGCCAAAATTCTTAGAATTTTGGATTGCAGAGAAGGATTTCTCCCTCGCATACATTTGGGCATTCCAATAGACTGAGGTCTAGGGAACACTAAATTTTGGGACCCCTTATAGTTAAAAGTGGAACAGAGTTCAAATTATTGGAAGGGTAAGTGGCTCTCTTGGGCTGGAAGGCAAGTGATGATCCAAGTAGTGGTTTTGGCCCTCCCTATTTATCTTCTATCCATACTATCCCTATCATCCAGCACTAGCTCCTTCATAATCAAGAAGATGAGAAATTTCTTTTGGCAAAATACTGAGGAGAAGCACAAAATTGCCTTAATAGCTTGAGACAAAATAATCAAGCCCAAGACAATGGGGGGATTAGGCATCAAGGATCTTAAATTGCAAAACATAGCCCTAGGGGCCAAACTCGTCTAGAAGTTCATAAGAAACCAGAATGCTACTTGGGTTAGAATGTTGGCATCTAAGTATTTACAAGATCAAGATCATCTCAACTTACTTAGAATAGGCAATTTCCTCAAAGGGTCTAGAACCTGGAACTTTATCATTTCCTACAGAAAATTGGTTTCAGAGTCGATCTCATGGGATATTCATGATGGAGCATCCAGTCTTTTCTGGGAGGACTCTTGGGGTGGCTATCCACATGTGGTAAACTCCATCAACATTCCTACTACAAAACTCTGGTTTAAAAAAAATTGGGGTATCCGAGTAAGAGACTACTAGGAAATGGATGACTCACTGAATACTCAAAGTTAGCGGTGGAAATCAATGGAGGGTTTGCCAATCCCAGGGGAAGACATAGACCAACTCCTAGAACTTCTAGAAGCAAGAAATATTAGCCCTAGAAGAGGAGTAGAGTCTTTATTTGGGCACCCTCCAAATCAGGTCAGTATAACTGAAAAGATGGTTAGGGAGTTTTAGTTAGTGATGCAAATCAGGTCAAATAGGACCTCCCTTTGAAATTTTTTTGTATTCCCAAAATCATCCCAAAAGCGGGTATTTTTGCATGGCTAGCCTACCAAAAAAAAATATTACAGCAGAAAAGTTTACAAAAATGGGATATGAAGGACCTTCAAGGTGCATTTTGTGCAAAGCTCAGTCTGGGACAATGGACCATCTCCTTCTAAATTGCCCATTTGCTTTCAAATGTTGGAGATGACTCTATGCTAAGTTGGGTTTGGTTACTGCCCTATCGAATGATATAAAATCTTTATTCCAAAGTTGGCCCCTCCCACTCAAGGAGAGAACCTTAAGTCAAATTATGGAAGTGTACCCATCATGCTTAGTTTGGGAAATTTGGAAAGAAAGGAACAACAGATTATTTGAAGGCAAAGCCAGGAGATAGGAATTAGTCCTTAACTCAACTGAATCGGCAATAGTGGACACAATAAATTGCAAACTAAGTTTCTCTCTGGTACAATCCAAAGTCTTCTCTTCATGGGATGAAAGTATGAGAAAAAATTGGCAAGGGATCAGGATTCGTCTATCCTTCAGACAAAAAAACAACTCCAGAAAGGATGTCGCCTAGACCCCTCCAAATCCTGGTTGGTTAAAACTAGACTTTGATGGTTCCTCCAAAGGTAATCTAGGCCCCTCTAGAATAGGATATGTAATCAGAGACCACTCAGGAATAATCATAGGGAAAATGGCAAAGCTGATCCCACCTGACACTAAAAATATAGTTGAATTCAAAGCATTGCAGCTTGGTTTGATGGACTGCATCAAGCATGGTCTAAGATATGTCTCAATGGAGGGAGATTCAAAAATAACAATCAATGCAATTAAGAGGAAACAAACTCCAAATTGGAGACTTCAAGAAATTTTAGATAAAATATTAGAAAATTTGGCTAGAATAGAGCATTTTGAAGCAAATCATATCTACAGGGAAGCAAATTCAGTGGCAGATGCCCTTTCAAAACTAGCAGTTCAGGGCACTTTCAATCATTGGTGGGATCATGATGTCCGGTTGAATGGTCAAGCAAATCAAAATAATCAGCAAATTTAATAATATAAAAAATGAGATGTTTAAAAAAAAAGAAAAGAGAAGGGTAGAATTCAGCTGTAGTTGCATTCTAATTTTAATGAATGGTTTAAATGCATATCTTTGGTGGTCTTGTGGAAACGGCTATCTTTTTGAATTTAAACCTCTTCTTATTTCGTAAGATGTGGGCCTAGATCCAGTCATGTCATCTAAATGCAACTCCAAAATTTACCTTCCTTTATCTCATTTCTCGTAGTTCCAGCTAGCAAGTGCTATCTTTTTGTACTCAAGGTATGAGTTGTCTGCAGGTATGCCTTCTAAACTGGGCCTAGAAGATTTGGCATGCCCAGGACAAATATTGTCCACCACCTTAGCTGGAGCATTTAATGCATACCCACTCCTCATTATTAGGCGTTAAAGTGCACGTGTGATGTTCTTTCCTTATGCGTATTCTGCACGTTGCCTTCATCATTTTCCTGCCAAATTTTTCCCAAAGCTCTCTTTGCTTCATTTCTCCTAGTCGGAATACTTTTTCACCATCGATGTTGATCGAGACTCTGCATGGTTTCATTATGAGTGTTTGCCCAAGGCCATCTTCCTGCTTTGGTGCAGACAATCCCATCTCCTTCTTGGCTTTGACGTGCCAAGTTTCATTTAGAAGAATTATAGATTTGAGGCTTAAGTGCCTCCTCCTTCACTCGGAGCCTCTTGTCATTTTGGTAGTAAAAATGATTCTGGGAAGTGGCCACCTGAATAGGGAGGAGTATCTGTGAGATAACACCAACATCTCTTCTAGATTTGTTGCCTCTCTGCTGGACCAAAAATCAGTGAAGCAAACCGTATGGAGCCTCACCAAAGAGCTTTATCCAGAGGAAATCCTTCAGGAATTCCAAGAGATTATAAACAAGGCACTCCATGACTCAGGGGCCCCTCGTCCAAGTGAGAGGATTTTGTTCAATGCTCATGGAGAACTCATCAAATACTACCCATTTTTGTTGGACTTGAATGGGAAGGACCTAGATAGACACAGAGTTTTTATAGGAGTTGGCCTGAGGTATCTCAAGTGGTGGTTCTTAGGGGAAAATTCGGAGGATGAGGGTAGAGAGGAGGACCTCACCCAATTTGCAAGACTCAATGGAATCCTACCCCAGAAAGCTGATGTTGAGGAGCTCTAAGCCGAACAAGAAGGTCAGGGTGGTGCCAGAAGAGGCCGTCGAGGGTCTGGTCGTGGACGCTGCCGCCCAACGGGTAGAGGCCATCAGAGCGCAAGAATTGGACTGCCTCAATCCAAACCCCCAAGTGAAACTGCAAGCTAGGTTCCCCATTTTGGCCCGGATAAAATAATTACTTTCTTGACTGCTTAATCTAAGACTTTGGTTATAGTTAATTTTGGCTACATATTTATGTTTAAAATCTCTATATTGGCAGTTGAGAATTTACCATTTAAACTCTTTATAGTTTTATTTGCATAGACTGCATAATCTTGCTAGGTTTTGAAATTAGATACTATGGTTACTCTGATGCTTATGGTTTCTGTATGCTCGGAAACCCTTTTTTGGAATATGTTGAGAATGGTTTTTTGAGGCATCACCACTCAGTCTTGTCAATATTGTAATTGATGCAATATTAATATAAATCTCGGCTCTGCCTCTACTGATAAAAAAAAAATCTTAGACTTGGAATTCCTAATTTTTTTTTAACTCTAACATACACCCTTGCCATGCATGCATACATCCTTTCCATTCTCATCTCTTGGTACCTCACAAGTCTACATTTGTTAATGTAGAGGCTTGCAAAGAACACAAATTAACAACTAAATAAAGATATCAAACATAAAGGCTTGCAAATGCTCCTATTGATTGGTTTGTTATAATTATTATCCCAATATCATAAATTATCCTTTCAAGAAAAAAAAAATTGCTTCCCCAATTTTAGATTCACTCCTTTTGAATGATGTCAAAATGCATGGTCAATTTCTACAATGACTAATTCAAAAAGAAAAATCTACATGAATCTCACTATTGCATTCTACTGCTAAATCACATATTGCTTATGTTTATTCAACTGCATATTTGAATTTGATGATGGGAATATGTGGAAAGAAATGGTCGTGAGTGAAAAATAAAAGAGGAAACTAAGAGGAAATTGTGAATGTTGGAAAACCGACAAATGATTACACATACATTTATAATGTGAAGTATTGCTAATATCATTTAGTAGCCACAATTTGATGATATAGAGGAAGACTTGGTAGTTGTCTCTCCAACACAATTTAGGGCTTCAGTCAGGTCATAAACCATATGGTAAACAAATTTCAATGGTAAGATGGAAGATATTCCATATTTATGCCGAGAGGCGTTCCTATACAGTCGCAGCAGGAGGAGTGAAGGATAGAATAGAAATACAATATTTCGTGTAAACATTAAAGAAAACTGATGATTTGAAGACAGTTACAAATCCAACTTAAGTGGAAAATATGAAACTTATGAAAGCGCAAAGAGTCGGTTACAAAGGTAATATGGGGATGCATTCTGATTTAATTTATATTCTCCATGGCTAGATGCATTTGGGCAAGCGTTTCAATTTCTCCACTCCCAATAGCTTTAAAAAGAAACGAATCCTATCGCATTGAAGTGATTGCCTCTGCTCAGAAATTAAGAGGGCCTACAGAAAATGGGCAGTCAGTTTACCAAGACACCACTCAAGGGAAAATTCTATGGATCTGTAATCGGTTCTCGATATGAGCAACAGGATCGGCTGAATCACCCACTCCATAGACAAGCTCTTCCATTGCTTCCCCCGCAACTACTGTTGGTTTCTCAACCGGATCATTGGGGTGAACCACTCTGCACAATCCATAGAGTAAAGAAATGTTTCTGCACAATCATTGCATTCTAATAATTTCTTTGTCCTCTCTGCAACTGTAACAACATATGCTACCAGCTGCATGCGCGAGGGGACTCAATTTCACAAGAAGCATAGGGTGGGAATCTTTTTTGTTTTGATCATCTTTCTAGATGAGGAAGATTTTCTATTTGAACAGGAATTGCTTTGTATTAGGTAGTCATCACTTTTGATAGTAGAAGACCTGGGAAGATATATAGTTGTTATTTCTGTAATTTTCATAGCTTTGCATGTTGTGTTAAACTTTCAGAAATTGGATGCATATATTGTGCATGGTTTTCCTTTATAGTGTGTTTTATCTCCATTTCATGAATGAAATGTTTCTCTCTGTCTTATGATTTTGGATTATTTTGGATTTTAGTCAACTGAAATACTTGAAGGTACGATAGCGAGTTTTTCACAAGCAAAAGATCAGAATTTCTTCCGAAGAAATATTTAAATCTCATAAATTGAAGAATTTGACCATTATTTCTTAAAACAATTCTTTTTTCTTAATGCTTTTGGGGCTTTCACCTTCCAGACCCGACAAATCCAACTTTAGTTGAGGAATTGTGTGCAAAGATATGCCCAGAAGGCAACCCAGTTTTTGGGTATGTTAATCATCCTTCTTTTTCGTTTAATAATAATTCATTTTTCAGTGTCTATTGATTAGAACTCTTATATTATTGTTTTGTAGTGAAACGATTGCAGCATACTCTTTGTCTGTATCAAATTTTTTTTTTTGTCTATTTCTTTTTCCTAATTGTTTGCAGTTTACTCCTGACGACAACGCCATATTGGAGGTCCTTCACTTGAATCCCCAAAAGTATGGAAGTGTGTAAAGATTTTTTGTGAACACAGAGAAAGACAAGTTGTTCCTTCCCCAAGATCAGAACTACACCATTGATTTACGCATTTCAAGTTTTTTACCATTCTGAAATATTATGCTCAATGTCAATGCCAAAAAATAATTAAAGAGTTTTCAGTTTTCAATTTTAAAGTTCTATTTTTTCAGTTTTATAAATATGAACATAGTAAAAAAATGATATCTATCTGTAAGTTCAATTTTCAATTTTAGCATGTTTTTTATAATATAATTTTTTAATAAATAAATTAAGATTACATCAAATTATCTTTTCATATTTATAAATAGGAAAGAAATAAAATTATTAGTTTAAACAAATCTATAAAACATTTCTTTCTTTTATAAACAAATTATAATGATGTTTCTATAATTTCAATTTCATGATGTTTCTAAAATTGAAGTACTTAAAAATATTAAGATTATGTAAAAGCACTTTTTTCATATTTATAAGTGTCAAAATATAGTAAAAAAATTGTTTCTTTTTTAAAAATATCTATTACTTGCCTTTAAATTAAATTCCCAAATCCATGATGTTTCCATAAAATTATTACTTAAATAAAATAATATTATATCAATTTTTCTATAAATATTTTGAAAAAGTCTATAATTTTTTACTTTCTATCATATATAATCTTTAATGGGCTCTTTGAAAGTGAACAAATATGGCTAACAAATAAAGTGTGACAACAAATCAATATCTTTCTATGAATAATAAGTTTTAGAGAAATAATTCAATGCTAAGGCTTGACATGTGATTATTATAAATTCTTTCAAGTTTAATTATCTAATAATTATTTGAATTAATGTTTCATATCACACTAATCTATAAAAAGAAAGAAAAATAGAGTAAGAGGTCCTTTAAATATTACCCTAAACCAAATTGAACCCAACTAAATTGATACTTAACTTTAACAGTAAACCAAATTGAACCCTAACCTTTAAAAAAAATTATTTGTAACCCTAATCCTAGGCCAAATTCTACCTTAAATCAAAATCAAACTTGGTCTATACCAAATAGACCCAAATCCCTAAATCAAATCAAATCCAAATGAAACACTATACTAGAATGAACCCTAACCTTAACACTCAACAACATTTAACCTTAAACCTAAACCTTGAATTGAGACTTTTACTAATCCTATTTTAATGATTTTTAAATTATAAAACCCTAATTAGTGTCTTACTAGGTGATCTCATTTCTAATCAATATGCCCTCATTAATTGTGTTTAAACTAATAGAATCTAATCCATCATAAATCTTAAACAAAAGTGAACCCTAACACTAACCCAAACCTTACTTGCACTCTTAAGTTCTTATAAAACCTTAAGCCAAGTTAAACCCTAAACCTAAACCTAATTGTAAATTAAATTAAATTGTAACCCTAAACTAATAGAATATAATCCATCATTAATATTAAATAAAATTGAACCCTAACACCAACACAAACCTTACTTCACTCTTAAGTTCTTATAAAACCCTAAGACATGTTAAATCCTAAACCTAAACCTAATTTTACATTAAATTAAATTGTAACGCTAAATCTTGAAGCCATAATTGTTCTTGAATCATAAGCTAATTAAACTATAACTCAAATAATATTTGAACCCTAATCATAACCCCTAAATTTATCATGTAATAGTAACCTTAATCATAACATTACATTAATCCTAACCCCAATTTAACACAAACCCTTGACCCAAGGATATCCTAAAATTGTAACCCTAAATGTAGTGAAACCTTAACCCTAAACCTAATCTTACTATAATTCAAACCTAACCATTATAACCTAGCCCTAAAATAAAATCTAACCCTATAATGAAACCTTAAATACAACTTGAACCCTAATCTAACCATAAGTGAACCCTAGCCTAAATTTATCCCTAACACTAATTAAAAATTAATTTAATTAATTTCTAGCACAAACCCTAATCTTAATCGACCCCTAACACTAACCTTGATATAAACCCTAACCATAATGCTAACATTAACACTAAACCCTAACCATAATGCTAACCTTAACCCTCACTATAATATTAAACCATAATCCTATCCTTAAACCTAACCCTAACCATGATGTAAACCCTAACCCTACTAATAATTCTAACCATAACACTAAACCCTAAACCTAATTGTAATAGTAACCCTAACCTCGATCTTGAACAAAAACATCATAATTGCTATACTATCTCTAATAATATCTCTAATTGCAATCTTAACCCTAACCCTAACCCTAAACTTAAGCCTAACCTAATAATAACCCTAAATCTAACTATATCTCTAATCAAAAACCTAATCCTGAACTCCTTTAGTAAACTAGATAATATCCATATATTGATTTGAAACCTAATCCTAATTGAATTTTACCCCAAAATCATAACCTAATTGAACTCTAATCATAATTTAACCCTAACCCTAATGTAATTGAA
Source organism: Cryptomeria japonica (assembly GCF_030272615.1). NCBI lineage: Eukaryota > Viridiplantae > Streptophyta > Pinopsida > Cupressales > Cupressaceae > Cryptomeria > Cryptomeria japonica. The sequence continues at coordinate 671,380,831 of NC_081411.1, read as the reverse complement.
TAATAACCCTAATGCTAGCCCAAATTAAGATATTATACTAACCCTAACTATAGATAAAACCATATCACAATCAAACACTAACCTTGACCATATCCCTAATCTATACCTAATTGAACCCTACCAATAACCTAATCTTATCATAATTGAGACCTAACCGTAATGTAACCCTAAGCTTAATTATAACCCTAAAATTAATCTCTAACTCCAACTTGAACCCTAATTTTACCATAAATAAGCACTATCCCTAATCCTAATTTAAACCAAGCCCTAATGCAATTGAATCATAACCCTAATTGACCTCTAATCCTAACCCTAAATATAATTAAACCCTTTCCACAATCAAACCCTGACTCTAACTAACTATAACTTAACCCTTAACCCTAATCCCTCTAATTGAATGTTAACCCTAAACTCAACTCTAATCATAAATTTGAACCCTAACTACAACTTGAACCCTAATTTGAGCATAATTGAGCCCTATTCTAATCCTAAGCATATTCTAACCCTAACCTTAATCCTAACCCTAACCCTAACCCTAACCCTAACCCTAACCTAATCATAACCCTAACCCTAAAAATAGGGAACACAGCTCTACAACCCTTAGGTTGTACTAATCATCTATTACAATATATTAATAATATATGAAGGGTATTGATATGTTGGTGCATCCTAAGGGTTGGATAGTTGTTTCCCTCAAAATAACCCTTAACCTAACCCTAACTATGATGTACACCCTAACCCTATCCGTAATTCTAACCATGATGTAAACCCTAATCCTATCCATGATACATAAATCCATACCCTAACCCTAACCATAATTATAACCCTAAACCTAACTATAACCCTAACCCCAACCCTAACCATGATGCAAATCCTAACCTAACCATAACCATGATATAAACACTAACATTCATCCTAACACTAACCCTTAATGCTAACCCTAACCATGATGTAAACCCTAATCCTAGCCATAATCCCAACCATAACCATAACCCTAAGCCTAACTATAAACTTAACCCTAACTCCAACCCCAACCATGATGTAAACCATAACCCTAACCATAATCGTAGCCATAACTCTAAACCTTAACCCTAACCTAACCATAGCCATAATCCCTAACCCTAACAATAATCCTTAGCGCTAACCCTAAAACCTAATCCTAACCATAATCCTAATCATAGCTCAAAACCTATCCCTAATCCTAATAGTAAATCCTATCCATAATCCTAACCTTAAACCCTAACCCAAACCATAACCTTAACCCTAGGCTTAATCTTAAACCCTAACCCAAACATAATCCTCACCCCAACACTAAGCATGATGTACATCCTAACCCTAAGCTGAAACCTAACCCTAACAATGATGTTAATCATGACCCTAACCCTAAACCTAACCTTAATTCTAACCCTAGCTTGGATGTAAATCCTAACCCTAGCCATAATCCCAACTATGACCCTAACCATAATCGTAAACCTAACCTTAACCCCAACCATGATGTAAACAATTTAAACCTAACCATAACCCGAAACCCTAACCCTAATCATAATCCTTACCCTAACCCTAATCATAACTCTAACCTAACCATAATCCTAAACCCTAACCCTAATCATAACGCTAACCTAACCATAATCCTAAACCCTAACCCTAACATTAATTGTACCCTAAACTTAACCCTAACCTAAATTGAACTTTAATCATAGTCTATTCCTAACCTTAATCTAGCCTAAACCCTAATCTTAATTTAACTTTAATACTAATTTAACCCTAACCTTAATGTAATTGAGCCATAACCCTTATTCTAATCCTAACTTTGATGTAAACCCTAACTTTATTATAACCTTGACACTACACCCTAACCATAAACTTAACTTTAAACCCTAACCCTAATCATGATGTAAACCTTAACCATGACCATAATACTAACCTTAACTCTGATCTAAAACATAACCATAAACCCAATCCTAACGATACCCCCAATTATAATTCTAACCCTAACCCTAATTGTAATTATTCTTACCCTAGCCCTACTTTTGATGTAAACCCTAAACATAATTGTAACCTTGACACTAAACCCTAACCCTAACCATAACCATAATCCTAATCCAATACCAAACCCTAACTTTGATGCTAACCCTAACCATGATATAAATATTAACCATTATCATAACCCGAATCATGATGTAAACCTTATCCCCAATGGTAACACTAACATTAACCCTAATGCTAACTATAACCATAATACTTGCCATTAAAAAAAATTTAATATATCTCCATGTAATAATATAATAATACTATAATACTATTTATTTTAATAAAAAGATACTATATAATTATATATTGATTTATTTTATGTTTTCCATGTCAGGGTGCGGTTGCTACTAGCTTATATACCTTAAATTATAATTTAATCTATATAAAGTACGCCAAGAGATATCCTTCTCTAGGTGCCTATTTTTTATCAATTTTACACCCTAAAGTCAAATAGGTACCTTGAGAAGGATATCTCTTGGCGTACTTTATATAGATTAAATTATAATTTAAGGTATATAAGCTAGTTACAACTGAGCTACAACATATTTATCTTTAGTTTCAAATCTCTTAGAATTGCCACATGACCTATTATAAAAACTTATTAATTTGGTCCAATGCTTTAAATTGCTTCACAGAATTAGTTTGTAACTCACATATTTCAATTTTTCAATTTCAATCTCTTTTAATATGTTAACTTAGTGATTTATATCGAAGATTGACTATTACAATGAAGATTTGAAAAAACCTATAATCTATATTTGCATTCCTAGGTTTCGCCACTTCCTACATTTCCTCCATATTCCTCTTTAGATTTATTATTTTTGTGAAAATAAATATTTCACTAAAGGATTCAATGTGTTGAAGATTTTATTTTATTCAAATTTTGAATTTGAATGCTTCCACTATTTGTAAAGGAGACTGTCTTATAGAGTAGAATTCATAATTACTTGTATATTCTAAAAAACTAATTTCTTTTAAAATATTTTTAAAGTTTCTTGTTATTTCTTGACTATACCTATTTTATATCCAATTGAAATCAACTTTGTCCTACTTTTTTGGTAGTTTAAAAAAAATGTCCACATATTAGATTTTGATGGCCTTAGCTAGGTGTCAATTTTTAATCTAATAACTATCTTATCACATTATAAAAAAATGGTGTCAATAATTAATGTCCAAATTTCCTACTGCTTGTCATTGATAGAACTTGTCTATAGGGAAAGAATAGAGAACACTATTCTCATCCAAAGACAACTATTCAATACAAAAATATTTAAAATAAATCTTTATTCATACTCTCTAGTTTAAAATTGGACTAGTCAAATGCCAGTCAACATTTGTTAGAATAGAATCACAAATTAAAATAAACCTACTTTCCAGCCTCATATTTATGCCAGAAGCGGCTATTCTCCACATAAAATAGCATGTCATATGTGGAGTATGGGCATGGGCATAAATACGTCGATTTGTATGGGCCCTGCGAGAAGCACTAGAGTTTCTAGTGTGGACAAGAAAAATAACTAGAGGACCTTTCGACGTTAGCCTTTTTTGACGACCAGAAAGGAAGGATGCGATGCCTTGTGCACGGGAATTTTCACGCAAAAATATCTATCTTTGCTACCGTAATAGGGAAGGATGGCAGGAAGCTTATATTGGATAGTTGTGTGCAAAGAACATCATGTTAATTTTGACTCAGGGTTTGTTTTTGGATGCTGGAAGTTTTAGGGAGAAAATAACTGGGTTTGATGACCACACGAAAGAGCGGGGTTTATTTTTATCATGCTGCAAAAAATAGGAGTGGGAAAATGAAGGTTTTTGGAACCATGCGAAAGGAGATTAGAATTCGATGAGGGTTAGTGAAGAATTGGACAAAAAAACCAATGAGTAAGGAATCCATGGTTTTAATGTTACAATTTCAGTTATTCGTGGAATTGTTTTTACGTTTTCGGCCTCTGAAAGGATATTTTTGGGTGGAACAAAGTATTCATATTTAATTTTAGTCAAAAACAAGAGGGTTTTGTGCATTTAAAGTTGGAGAAAATGACATCTTTTTGTCACCATGTGAAAGGAGGTTGGATTCGATGAGGGTTAACGAAGAATTTGATAGAGAAAAACCAATAAGGAACCCATCATTTAAATGCTGTAATTTCAGGAATTCGTGGGTTTTTTTTACATTTTTGGCCTCTGAAAGGGCATTTTTGGGTCAAAGAAAGTATGCATATCTAATTTTGGCCAACAAAAAAGAGGGTTTTGTGCATTTGAAGTTTGAGGAAATGAGGGTTTTTGTCATCACATGAAAGGAGGTTGGATTCGGTGAGGGTTAGCAAACAATTCAATTATTCATGGAATTTTTTTAGGTTTTCTACCTCTAAAAGGGCATTTTTGGGTGAAACAAAGTACGCATATTTAATTTTGGCCAACAACGTAGAGTTTTTTGTGCATTCGATGGTCGAGTAGACACACAAAGGGTTTCTCTTGACTTCATGCAATAGGGATGATGTATTTCTTCGGCTAATCAAGTGAGTAAAAAACCCTAACCCGAGTATGGTCCCCTAATTTACTATAAACTGTAGTTATATTATAGAATCCGTAAGTATGGAAAACCCTCGTATTTTTGAAAAAGATTATTGAGTGTGAAAAACCATAGTTTTTTTAATTGTGTTGTAAATTTATATTGTGTATTGTGGCATTTATGATAATTTAATTTAGTTTAAAAAATGGGAGTGTTTTAAAAATTTATAGGTAAGATTTTGACAAGTGCAAAGTTAGAGTGCTCAAGTAGTACATCCTCTCTCATAACTAGCTACCAATTTTATAATAGACAACCTTGAATTGTGATCATACTCTTTAAATAAAAGAAAAAATATTTGTAATTTAAAAGATATGTGCATTCAGTGCAACATTTAGAGGCATTACATATAGTCAATCATATTGCATTCAATGCAACATTTATAGGCATCTTCATGGTCATTAATCAAGTGCTGAAAAAGAATAATTAAGGAGCACATCTCATTAAGTTTCAGTTTCAACCTCAGTTGCATTAAAATTATATTCTTTCTTGGCATGTTTCCTAGACACTAAGACAAGTCAAAGAGTCCTTATCTCCATCTAGCAAGGCCTACAATGATTTTGAGTAGAATGTCATGTTAAGATCTTATTGGTTCTAAGACATAAATTCTAAGAAAACAATGCACCCCCAATACTAGTGCTATGAACCAACATTTAATGTAGCCATATAAATGATGTTCATTGGTTTCTTACCATCTTAAGATACACTAACTAAATAAAACAATTTGTCTCATATTTTTTAACACCAACACATGATATTAATAATTTAAGAGCCCCAAGGCACCTAGTCTTTATTTTGTTCATGACATGTTTCTTTTGCGTTGCCTCCTTAAGCTTTGACTTCATTTCATTGGGGAGGTTGAATCTTTTGGACTTTGTTGAAATAAAGTTCTGCTATAAAAATTGCTGCATACTCTATCAAAAAGGATCTCTATCTAAAACATAATGGAAGATTAGTGTTTCTTTCAACAAACAAGATTAACTTATAATGATGATGCTTAGAAAAGAAATGACTAGAGGGAAAGAGGGAACCAAGGAACCATATAATACTATTTTCTCAGTGTATGAGTCCAACCTATATACTTGCTCACTATCATTACAATCAATGCATATTTCATTGGGTATACCCATACTTCAACAATAATTTATAGACCCTGACCAGATTGTAGAATTTGCAAAACGTTTGTCTAATTTACCATGTGCTATCTAGACTTGTGTTGACAACCAGCGTTTTATTTCCAAACCATTGTGTTTTGTCCACTCTTTTGTAAACCCTAGTGATCTACCCAAGTTTATTAGAAATTGTAATAACATTACAGAATCTAGAAGTGTTGAAAATCGTCGTATTCTCGAAATGATTACTAGAAGTGTCAAAAATCATAGTTTTATTGTTGTGTTTTGAATTTACATTGTGTATGTTGGCTCTTATAATAGTTGAGTTTAGATCATTTATTTTTAAATTGTGTAGTGATTTAATTTAGTCAATATCAATATAGTAAAGTGATTTAATTGAAATGTGGACTCTTGGACACTACTACTGCTAGGATATATTGTTGTCATTGAGGTCAACATATCCATGCTCCAGTGATTGCAAATTGGTTCTTTGGGTTATGGTATGGTGTATGGAATATTTCTTGTATCACTATATTATTTTGTATTCGTTTATGTAATCTGAGAAGCTTAATTGATCATATCAGATGATCTGATTTTGTAGTTTGTTTATCTGATCAGTGCTTTATAGAGTTTAGTATTTCCTCCAACATATTCTGATGTGATCAAATATAATGCTGATATTTTGGCATATTGCTTGGGATGGTCTTTTGTATCTTCATTTCAAATGGTTTGTGATTTGATGCTCCTCAAGTTATCTTTCTTCTTGATAGTTGTTGTTGTTTGAGTGGTCTTGAGTTTCAGACGTTGATAGATGAAGATTTGATAAGTGGTGTTGGTGCAGCTATTTCAAATGGTTCTAATGTGCTTTCTAGTGTTTATTAAGAATGTCCTATTTGTCCTAATGATAGGAATTGATCGTTGTGCGATTTTTTGATGATTTTGTTGAACCAGTGATGTTCTTCGTGTTATACAGTTTTCTTGGTGGTGTAGTATATTGCAATTGATCTTGGCATTATTTTTGGTGGTGTTGTGTGTTTGGAGATTTGGTTTAGGACCATGTTGTGTCATATAAATTATTATCTTGGTCTAGTGGTTGATCTTTATATCGTGTGATGTAATTTTATAATGATGAGTTAAGGGTTTAGCCGACCTTGTTGTCAAGACTAATGAATTATATAAATAGGTCATATTGTCATGTAATTTAGGTATCAAGGTTGTGTCTGCATTATCAGAGAGTGGTGTATGTGAAATCAAGTGATTCATCCTTCAACATTGTGATTGAGAAAAGTTTGGTGTTGCAAAGAAGATGTTGTGCTTAATCAGAACTATGATCAGGCATTTGGAGATGATATTATAGCAGTTCATTCCTTCCAGATTGTAGTATGAATCTTGTTGTAAGTTAGTGAGACTTCCTTGAGGGTTGTATCCTTTTGGGTCATTATCTTTTGAGCGGGGAGCTCTAGGCAATGTGCCTGAATGCATGTGCATTCCCCATTGTAATATTTTCACATAATAAGCTATAGAGTATCATCTTATTATAGGTAGGTTCCCACCATGGTTTTCCATGTCAAAATGTTGGTGTTATGTGTTGTGTTATCATCGTGCTTATCTTTGTTATTGCTGCAGTTTATCAGATCTATTTTTGTGATTAAGTTTGTTGATCTTGTGAAAACAAATTCACCCCCCCTCTTAGTTTTCCCTCATTGTTGTTGCCAACAATTGGTATCAGAGCTAGATCCTCGAGAAGAAGCTCTACCGCTTGAGGAGAATTGGGATGGCAATTGGAAGTGGAAGTGTTATCTTTAAGAAGGAGAGTCTGAGATTTGATGGTAGTAACTATGTTATATGGAAGAACCGGATGGAAGTGCACTTGAGATGTCTTGGAGAGGATTACTTGAAGATTACAAAGAATGCCTATTCTGCTCCTTTGAATGGACCAGTTACTACTGATGAGATCAAGGAAGCTGAAAATAGCATTAGAGAGAAGGAAACATTGTTGAGTGCCCTGACTAATTTGGAAATAACAAATGTAATGAGAATTAAGACCGCACATGAGATCTAGGAGAATCTTGAGATCATGTATGGAGGAGATAAAAAAGTGAAAGTTTCTAAGTTACAGAGTTTGAAAGGAAAATGAGATGCTAAAGATGAGAGAAGATGAGAAAATAAATACCTTTATGGCTAAGGTGAATGAACTTGTCCTAGGTATCAGATGAGCTAGTGGAACCCTTGAAGAGGATGAAATTGTTGCTTAAGTGCTAAGATCTTTGCCTCCTTCTTATAAACATAAGGTAATTGTTATTGATGAAATCAAGAGTGTAACTACTGTGACAAGAGATATGCTGGTTGGAAACATTGCTGCATTTGAGCTAAGGGAATTTAGTGAATCACATGGAAAGTCTGAGACTATATTAGAGCATCTGTATTCGGGAAAGAGAAGTATGAACCTGAAGAATGCAAAATATCCAAATATGAAAGAGAAATGAGAGAAATGGAAGAGAAATAAAGAGAACTAGATGAGCTTGAAGCATTGATTGCTCGAATATTGCCTAAAGGAGATGGTAAGTATGATGGAAAATTATCTTTGAAATGTTTTTATTGCAATAAGGTAGGACATTTTTCTTCTCGGTGCCCAAAAAGAATGGCTAAGTATGATAGCCATGATAAATTTGATAAGCATGAAAAAAATGATAGATATGAGAAGCATGAGAAGGTATGATAAGACTTATAAGTGTAACTAGAAGTATAGGAACCAAAAGAACTGCTATTATGTTGCTGATGAAGGTGTTACAGTTGAAGAATTAGAAGGAGATGAAGTTGTATTTGTTTCCATTAAGGAAGATGGACCGATACCTAGCTATGGACTATTAAGGAGAAAACTTTATCTTCTAAAGTTGAGGAGAAAGATGAATGGATGATTTATAGTGGTTGTTTCGATCATATGACTAGTGATCAAAGAAAATTTGTAGGTATGAAAAGGTATGATGGTGGAATAGTGAGATTTGGAGAAGACAAAGCTTGTATGATCCATAGTAGAGGTTCTATTTATTTTGATGGTAAACATAATATTGATGATGTTTTGTATATTGAAGGTTTAAAGCATAATCTTTTGAGTGTTGGATAGATGGTTGACAAAGGTTATGATTTACAATTAAAGAATGGTAAATGTAATATCCTAAATGCCTCTAGTATAGAGATTGAATCTAGAACTAAGACTAAAGGTAACATTTTTCATTTGAATGTTGGTGAGAAAAGTTGATTGATTGCTCAGATTGATGAAAGTTGGTTGTACAAACAGGAGAATGTGTCATGTTAACTTTGATTCTATTATTAAGATCAGTTATATTCAAGCTATTAAAGATTTGCCTAAGATTATTAAGCATGCTAATCCAGTATGTAAGGAATGTTAGCTGGGTAAACAAACAAGAATTTCTTTCAAGGGAAAATAATATACATCTCATGGATTGCTAGATCTTGTGCATACTAACCTATATGGACCTACAAATTTTAGAAGTGTGCAGGGAGATACATATTTTATTTTGCTAATTGATAATTATTCTAGGATGATGTGGGTTGTTTTTTTGAAGGAGAAATTTGACGCATTAGACAAGTTCAAGATATTCAAAGCAAAGGTTGAGACTGAGTCAGGATTAAAAGTGATGTGTCTAATATCTAACAGAGGTGGAGAATTTTGTTATGGTGAATTTAATTCATTTTGTGAGAAGAATGAGATTAGAAGAAAATTATCTGCTCCTAGAACCCCTCAATAGAATGGAGTTGTTGAAAGAAATAACAAGATTGTTTTGGATGTTGCAAAGACTATGCTAATTGAAGGAAATGTTCCGAAGATCTATTGGAGAGAAGGTATTAGCACTATTGTTTACACATTCAATCGAGTTCATATTAAAGGTGATACCGATAAGACTCCTTATGATTTATGGTTTGCTCATGTTCCTACTATGAGATATTTCAGAGTATTTGGTAGCAAGTGTTATATCAAGAGAGATGAGGATATAGGAAAGTTTTATGCAAGAAGTGATGGAGGAAATTTCTTAGGATATTAAATAAAGCGTAAAACCTACTAGTGCTACAATAAGAGACTGAGAAAGATAGTGGTTAGTGCAAATGTGAAGGTTGATGAGAACCTTGGAAAAGAGATCAGAGCATGCAAATATGATGATGGTCAGCATGTTATTATAACTCCTATTCAAACTACAGAGTTGAAGCAGACTGATCCAATAGAGACAGTTAATCTGGATGCTATTGTTGTTGATGGATTGGTGTAGGAACCTGAAAATAAGAACAATGAAAGACTCTGAGGTATGTAATATTGAATCATTTATAAAATCAGATTATTGGTGATAAAAATAAAGGTGTGATGACTAGAAGAAGGCTAGTTGTTGAAGATGTATGTTTGATTTCTAAAGTTGAACCTAAATATGTTGTTGAGGCTTGTAAAGATGAAAATTGGATGAGAGCTATGGAAGAAGAATTAGTTCAGATTGAAAAGAATAACACATCAGAGCTTGTGCCTAGACCTAAAGATAGGAATGTTATTGGTACAAAATAGGTATTCAGAAATAAATTGAATTAAGTTGATTAAGTTGTCAGAAATAAAGCAAGACTGGTATGCAGAGGATATTCATAGAAAGAAGGAATTTATTATGAGGAGACTTCTTCTCTAGTGGCTAGACTTGAAGCTATTAGATTGTTTCTTGCATATGATATTTATAAATATTTCAAGGTATATCAGATGGATATCAAATCTGCCATTTTGAATGGTGATCTTAAGGAAGAAGTCTAAATTGAGAAACATGATGGATTTTCATTATTAGATGAAGGAGATATGGTATGTAAACTAAAGAAATCTCTTTATGGATTGAAACAAGCCCCTAGAGACTAGTATGCTAGATTGGATAAGTATTTTCTGAAATTAGGATTTAGTAAAGTGACTGCTAATAGTAACCAGCACTTTAAAATTGAAAGTGATAGCGTCTTGATTGTAGAAGTCTTTATTGATGACATTATATTTGGAGGTGATGATAACTTGAGCATGAAGTTTGTCAGTGATATGCAAAAGGAATTCGAGATATGTATGATAGGTGAGATGAAATTTTTCTTAGGTTTGCAAATTTCACAGACTGGAAAAGGTATCTTTATATCTCAAATTAAATATGTGAAGGAATTGCTGAAGAAGTTTGGGTTAGATGACTCTAAACCGGTTGAAACTTCTATGGTGATTGGCTACAAAGTGTCTAAGAATGACGAATCTCCAAAAGCTAATCAGAGTTTGTACAGGTCTATGGTTTGTGGACTACTATATCTTACTGAGAATAGAGTGAACATTATGCATGTTGTGTGCATGGCTGCTAGATATCAAGTTGATCCCAAAGAGAGTCATCTCACTATTGTTAAGAAAATATTCGGATACTTGAAGCGAACTATGGATTATGGTTTGTAGTATCCAAGGAATGATGATTTCATGCTATGTGCTTACACTGATGTTGATTGGGTTTGTAATGTTGATGATAGGAAGAGTACCTCCAGTGGTGCTTCCTTTTTGGGTAAGAAATTAGTTTCATGGGCTAGTAACAAACAAGATTCAGTGTCCTTATCTTCTGTTGAAGCTGAGTACATTGTTATTGCTGGTAGCTACACTCAGGTGGTTTGGATGAAGCAAATGTTGAAGGATATTAGAGTTATCTATGACTAGTCTACTGTCATATACTATGATAGTTCCAATTCTATTAAAATTTCAAAGAATTTGGACCATCATTCAGAGACTAAGCATGTGTCAATCAAATATCATTACTTGAGGGAGAAAGTCAATGAAGAGGAAGTTTAGTTGGAGTATGTATCTATAAATGATCAGATTGTTGATAGTTTCACTAAGCCTTTTCCTGGAGATACATTTGTCTATTTGAGAGACAAGTTAGGGGTATCTAGCCCTCCTGATGAGAACTAGATGCATTGAGTTGCATCAATCTGGTGGACCTCACAATCTTATCTCTTTATTTGGATTGATAAGTTGGCGTTGCTCCTCTAGTGGAGTAGTCTTGTTATGTGTTTTACGGGAGAGTTTAGTTTTCTATTTTGAGATATTTGGCATTGCTATCAAAGGGGGAGAAAAGCAAGTGAAAAACTATTTTATCTTCTTGATCTTAGGCTGAGTTTGTTGGAGTTAATTTCTTTCTTTGCAATGATTGTTTTTTACATTCATATGTTGTCATCAATGTGGAAGGGGAAGATTGTTGGACATTATTGATACTAGGATATGTTGTTGTCATTGATGTCAACATATTCCTACTTTGGTGATTATAGATTGGCTATTTGGGATTATGGTTTGGTGTATGTAATATTTCTTGTATCACTATATTCTTTTGTATTGGTTTTTGTGATCCAGGAAGCTTAATTGATCATATCAGATGATCCAAGTTTGTAGTTTGTTTATTTGATCAGTGCTTTGCATAGTTCATTATTTCCTCTAGTATATTTCGGTGTGATCAGATCTTGTACTAATATTTTTGCATATTGTTTGGGATGGTCTTGTGTATATTTATTTTTAGATGGTTCATGATTTGGTTCTCTGCAAGTTCTCTTTCTTCATGACAATTGCTACTGTTTGAGTGATCTTGAGTTTCAGACATTGACATATGAAGATTTGATAAGTGGTGTTGGTGCATCTATTTTTTATGGTTATAATGTACTTTTTGGTGTTTACTAAGCATGTCCTATTTGTCTCGATGATCCACATTGATCATTGTCCGATTTTTTGGTGGTTTCAATAAACTGGTGATGTTCTTCATGCTATGCATTTTTGTTGGTGGTGTAGCATGATGCGGTTGATCTTGGCATAATTTCTGGTGGTGTTGCATGTTTGGGGATTCTTTTTAGGACCATGTTATGTCATGTAAATCATTATTTTGGTTCGGTGGTCAATCTTTGTATCATGTGATGTAATTTTGTAATGGTGAGTCAAGGGTTTAGCCAACCTTGTTGTCAGGGTTGATGAATTGTATAAATAGGTGATATTGTCATATAATTTAGGTATCAAGGTTGTGTCTACATTATTAGAGAGTGGTGTATATGCGATCAAGTGATTCATCCTTTGAAATTTTGATTGAGTAGAGTTTGGTGTTGTAGACTAGACATTGTGCTTAACCGGAACTGTCATCAAGCATTTGGAGATGCTATTATTGCAGTTCATTCCTTCCGGATTTAAGTCTGAATCATCTTGTAAGTCAATGAGACTTCCTTGAGGGTTGTAGCCTTCTGGGTCATTATCTTTTGAGAAGTGATCTTATGCCTGTATGCATGTGCATTCCCCACTATAATATTTTCACATACTACTCCAGAGTATCATCTTGCACCATGACATGGAGGAGCTTGAAGAGTTCTGTATTTTTTATTTTTACTCTGAATTTTTTTTTTAAATATGGATTAAATTTGGTATTTAAATTAAAATTTGTTTTAAATTTTAGGAATTCAAAATCCATCTGAAAATATTGAAAACTCGACACCACCTCCTTATGAAGATCATCTTGAAGAAGAGGGACAACCAATCCCTCCCCCAATTCTTAGACATCCCCCACGAACAGAAGAAAACATATTAGGGAAAATTGAAAATAACAAAAAATAACTTGAGGAGTTGATAAATAGGCTGAAAGATCCTAACTCCACAACATCTCATAGGACAAGCCTTACAAATTCACTGCAATCTATTGTAGCCCATGTAGGTTTAGTGAGTGGTGAAATTAATATGTGGTACAACAAAGGAGAAGAACAAAAACATTTTTTATGCAATCAAGTTATCATATGTTGCAGTAAAGAATAAGATAATAAACAAAGTTGACCTATGTGCACTTTTCACAGACCCAAAAGCCAATAAACCTTTACACCCTGGATGTAGGAGGTTCCCTATCCATTGGTGCCACCACAAAGGGATAAGGAATAACTTTTGGGATAGGTGGTGGATGGATTTTGAATGCCCACTATGTAATAATCATGAGGTGCCTCAGTTTTTTTTTGAGGAAACTCTATTGTGAGTTTGTCCTCAATGAGATCCCTAACTATTTTGACTGCCTAAATTTTTAAGGTAGGGGTGGGGGATTTTTACATGATAGAGTAGGGGCACAACATGACCCTAACCTAGCACTTAGACCCTTAGGTAGACCTATGGTGGAGCATGTGACTGTTCCTTCCATTTTGAAGGATACTGTCGAGGTGGATACCTTAGAGTCCATTAGCTCATTGACTTAGGTGTATGCATGAAGTTGTGGTACCAAAAAGGTGCCACACTTAAAAAATAAATTAAATTGTCATATTGTGCACGTGTTATAAGGCGCACGCTCTATAAGGTGCTAAGGCTTGACACACCAAGCCTGTAGGGTGTGCGCCTTATAACACACACACAATATGACCTTTTCAAACCATAAAAAAACATAAGTCCACATTTTGGATGCATTCTGCACACCCAAATGCACATTTTGGCGATTTGGAGTGCCATTTTCTTATGCTCGCCCTTTGTAGATGATCGATATTGGGCACTAACTTATCCATCTCTCATCAAAATGCTACCAGAACATCGAAGAGCTTGAAGTGGTATGTATTTTTGTTTTCTTATTGTCATTTTTTATTAATTTGAAGATTAAACTAGGTTTCTTCATTTAAATTTATTTTCATTATTAGGAAATGAGATTATGCAAGAAAATATTGAAAACACACAATCACCTCCTCATGAAGACCATATTGAAGAAGAAGCACATCAAGAACCTCCTACAATCCCTAGACATCCCATAGGTACACAAGAAAACCTTTTAGGTCAAATAGAAAATAGCCAAAAAGAGCTTGAAGGTTTAATCACAAGGCTAAAAGATCCCACTGGAACAAACTCCCATAGAAAAAACCTTTCTAGTTCTTTGCAATCTATTGTATCTCACATATAATCCGTGAGTGGGAAAATAAATTTCTGGTTCAGTAAGAAGGAAGAATAAAAGAAATTTTATGCTAACAAATTATCATATGCGGTAGTGAAGAAAAAGAAAATTAATAAATTTGACTTGTGTTCTCTTTTTACGGACCCCCGAACAAATCAACCTTTACACCCTGGATGTAGGAGATTTCCTATTCATTGGTATCATTATGAAGGGATTAAGAACATTTTTTGGGATAGGTGATGGATGGTATTTGATCAGCCCCCATGCAATAATCATGAGGTACCCCAATACTTTTTGAGAAAACTGTACTATGAGTTTGTCCTTAATGAGATCCCAAACTATTTTGATTTTCTAGATTTCCAAGGTAGAGGTGGGGGTTCCTCACATGATAGAGAGGGTGCACAATGTGACCCAAATCTCCCACCAAGACCCTTGGCCAAACCTATGGTGGAGCATGTTATTATTCCTTCCATTGTGAAGGAGAGTGTTGAGGTCGAAACTCTAGACTCCATTAGCTCACTCACCTAGACCCTTTTACAATATGCTAGGCCTCTAGTAGAGGGTGATGTGAGTGATGATGGTGATTATTCTAGGCATCTAGTTCTAGCTCATTTTTGTCGATCTTGTGGTTCTCTTTGCAATTATGATCCTAATTTTACTGAGAATGCACATGCACGAGTGAAGTTTTCTATAGAGAACATTGTCATGATAGAATCCTTGCTGAACAAAACATTTGGCATTGATACCCAGGTGAATTTCATTACAAGTTCATCTCATCATTTCTTTTAAATCTTATGGAAATTTAAGAATATATCTAAATTAGTAAATTATTATCATAAAAAATCAGGGTCAAAGTGTTCACAATACAAGCAACATTCCTGCAACACCCTTTTTCACGAATTCGTGGACTCATAGGTATACAACGAGTGAAGAAATATAATTATTATATGTATATTGTTGAACCTTATGTGAATGATTTTCTAATTAATCATTTTGGATGTCAAATAGTTTGATACTAGAGCTTCAACACTAACACCTCGTAGTGTATTTCATCGACAATCTTTCACCCAGGTAAGAAATTTATCTTTAATGTTGTTATTAAATAATATAGATAGTTTTGGTGATTGATCAATATACTTTGTTTAATTTTCAAATGTTGACATCAGAGACTCCTCCTGTTGTTTGTGTGTTAATGGAGCGCGGTTTTCTACAAGAGTATCAAGTTCAACTACTTTGACAAAAGTATGAGACATATTTGTAAATTTAGTAAATTTATCATTACATTTTTTATCTTAATAATATGTTATAGAAAATTTTAACGACACTTGTATTTAGTTTAATTTATATTGTGATTCCTACAGGAGGGGCTTGTCACTCCAGATCATGAATGTGCACCATTTGTGGATGAACATCATGATTATTTGTATGTAGTAAGTGACTATTCTATTATATGTCATTCTAAAATTCAATTTTTGTATATGCTAACATCATTCTTTTCATTGTATCAAGTGGAGTTACAAAAAAGTCTGGAGAGGAGGTCGAGTGGGCGTACTCGAAAGACACCTGCATCATATACATCTCCACCCCCCCGACAAGCAAAGATATCTTGTGATCTGTTTCCTTCCCCTAGAGGGAAATGAATAGAATAGGGTCCTATGTTGTATGCCTATATGAAAATTTTGAACATATATTTTTTATTATAAATATGTGACATTTTATGTCCATATGGCTTTTGGCAAGCTCCTATTTGACTTTATTGGATACCATGTTGTATGCCTATATGGCAATTTTGAACATATGTTTTGTATTATGAATATGTAACATTATATGTCCATATGTCTTTTGGAAAGATCCTATTTGACTTTATTGGATATGATGTTGTATGCTTATAAGGAAATTTTGAACATATGTTTTGTATTATGAATACGTGACATTCTATGTCCATATGACTTTTGGCAAGGTCCTATTTGACTTTATTGGATATCATGTTGTATGCCTTTATAGCAATTTTGAACATATGTTTTGTATTATGAATACGTGAAATTCTATGTCCATATGGCTTTTGGCAAGCCTATATGTCTGTATTGGATATATTTGATATTTTTATCGGTATACAATGTTGTATGAATTTGTAGCTGGTTAATGAAATTCATTTATCATGGTTATCCATAACAGCAGTACAAATTATTAAATGAATCGTTGCACAAAGTTTATTGTTAATTAAGCTTTGCACCTAAATATGTGTTTGTAATCCAAGACACAAGCTTATAGGGATCAACACAAATTCAATAGTTATAGTCGAAATAAGACTATATAAGGGAAACATGGAAATAACCAAAATTAGACAATGTAAGACACCATTGTACCAATACCCATTCTAAAAACATTGCATATCCCATATAATTATTTTCATCTAATGCATACCCTTATAGAGCTACTTTAAATGACTCCCAAGAACTATTAATACTTAAGAGTATTTAGGTTATTAATCTAATGCATATCCTAATAGAGTGTCATAGAATGACCTTGTAAGATCAGACGACTCGTTCATATGTCTCACAGGCGTCAATAAATACATCGCCAAAGTTTGACAACTTTTCATGCTTTGAGCACTTAAATGGGATGCCCGGTAGGGTGTGGCCCACATCGATCAAATGATTTGGAGAGAAAAATGAAATATTTTCTAGTGTACACCTGGCCACATGGACATGTACAAGCTGACAGTTCGGTGCCAAATGACCAGAATGGAAGTTAGGGCATTGTGCAACTTTTCATTGAACTCATTTGACGCTTTTTATCGCAACCGATAAAGTGTCACCATGAGAAATTGGATCTGAGTCTTCAAAAATCAAGGGAGGATTATGTAGAGTGTCATAACATAACCTTTTAGGATCAAGATGACTCATTCATATGATTAATGAGCATCGAGAAACGCATCGCCGAAGTTTGACAACTTTTCACGCTTTGAGCACTTTAGCGATTTCGCTGCTAGGGTGTGACCCGCATCGATCAGATGAGTTGGAGAGAAAAATGAAAGATTTTCTAGCGTAAAGGCCACACGAATGTGTATGAGGTGATGGTTCAGTGTCGTGATGAGCAGATTGAAAATTAGGGCATTGTGCAACTTTTCATTGAACTCATCTAATGCTTTTTGTCGCAACCGAGAAAGTGTCACCATGAGAAATTGGATCTGAGTCTACCTAAACCGAGAGAGGATTTTTTAGAGTGCCATAACACAACCCCATAGGATCAAATGAATCATTCTTATGATTCACAGGCACTAAGAAACACGATGCCGTATATTGACAACTTTGAGCCACTTGAGCACTTAAGTGATTTCATTGCTAGGGTGTGGCCTGCATCGATTAGACTTATTGGAGAGAAAAATAATGGTATTCCTAGCATAAAACCGGCCACCCAATTGCATACGAGCTGATGATTTCCTGCTATGACAAGCGGATTAAGAGATGGCGTATTGTGCAACTTTTCATTAAACTCATCTGATGCTTTTTGTCGCAATCGAGAAAGTGTCACCACAAGCAATTGGATCCGTGTATACCTAAATCAAGAGAGAATTTTTTAGAGTGCCATAACACAACCCCATAGCATCAGATGAATCTTTCTTATGATTCACGAGCACTGAGAAAAGCATCCCCAAAGTTTGACAACTTTGAGAAACTTGAGAACTTCAACGATTGCGCTGCTAGGGTGTAGCCTGCATCGATCAAACAAGTTGAAGAGAAAAATGAAGGCATACTTTGCGTAAACCCAGCTACCTAGATGCATACGAGATGATGGTTTGGTGCCATGACCGACGGATTGAAAGATGGGGCATTGTGCAACTTTTCATTGAACCTATCTGATGCTTTCTATCGCAACTGAGAAAGGGTCATCACGAGCAATTGGATCCGAGTCTACCTAAACTGAGAGAGAATTTTTTAGAGTGCCCTAACACAACCCCTTAGGATTAGACATCTTGTTCTTATGATTCATGGGTGCTGAGAAAAGGGTCGCCAAAGTTTGACAATTTTGAGCAACTTGAGAAATTCAATGATTTCGCTGCCAGGGTGTGGTCTGCATTGATCAGATGAGTTGGAGAGAAAAATGAAGGCATACCTTTCGTAACCCCAACTACCCAGATGTGTAAAAGTTGACAGCTCGGTGCCACACTGAGTGGATTGAAAGATGGGGCATAATGCAACTTTTCATTGAACTCATCTGACACTTTTTATCACAACCCAAAAAGTGTCACCATGAGCAATTGGATCTCAGTCTACCTAAACTGAGAGTGTATTTTTAAGAGTGCCATAACACGGCCCTATAGGATCAAACAAATCATTCTTATGATTCACGGGCGTCGAGAAACGCGTCACAAAAGTTTGACAACATTGAGCAACTTGAGCACTTCAGCGATTTTGCTACTAGGGTGTGGTCCACATCGATCAGATGAGATAGAGAGAAAACCAAAGACATTCCTAGCATAAAAGTAGCTACCCCGACATGTACGAGCTGATGGTTCGGTTCCACGACCAGCGGATTAAAAGATGGGGCATTGTGCAACTTTTCTTTGAACTCATCTGACACTTTTTGATGCAACTGAGAAAGTGTTGCCATGAGCAATTGGATCTGAGTCTACCTAAACTAAGAGAATAATTTTTAGAGTTCCATAACATGATCCAATAGAATCAGAGGACTTGTTCCTATGATTCACGGGCACCGAGAAACACATCGCCGAAGTTTGACAACTTTGAACAACTTGAGCACTTCAGCGATTTCACTACTAGGGTGTGGTCCGCATCAATCAAATGAGTTGGACAGAAAAAATAAGGAATTCCTATGGTAAACCCAACTGCCCAAACACGTACAAGCTGACGCTTTGGTGCCGTAATGAGCGGATTGAAGGATGGGGCATTGTGGAACTTTTCATTGAACTCATGTGATGCTTTTTGTCACAATCGTGAAAGTGTTGCCACGAGCAATTGGATCTGAGTCTACTGAAACTGAGA
The DNA here is from genome assembly GCF_030272615.1 of Cryptomeria japonica. NCBI lineage: Eukaryota > Viridiplantae > Streptophyta > Pinopsida > Cupressales > Cupressaceae > Cryptomeria > Cryptomeria japonica. The sequence goes on along the minus strand of NC_081411.1, from coordinate 671,361,180 downwards.
GAGGATTTTTTAGAGTCCCATAACATGACCCTGTAGGATCAAATGACTCATTCTTATGATTCACATGCACAAGGAAACATGATGCCAAATATTGACAACTTTGAGCAACTTGAGCACTTAAGCGATTTTGCTGCTAAGGTGTGGCCCGCATCGATCGAACGATTTGGAGAGAAAAATGAAGGCATTCCTATTGTAAACCCAACCACCTAGATGTGTACAAGCTGATGGTATGGTACCATGATGAGTAGATTGAAAGATGGGGCATTGTGCAACTTTTCATTGAACTCATCTGACGCTTTTTGTCACAACCAAGAAAGTGTCGCCATGAGAAATTGGATCCGAGTCTACGTAAACTGAAAGAGAACTTTTTAGATTTCCATAACATGACCCCATAGGATCATATGACTCATTCTTATGATTCATGGGTGCTGAGAAACACGTCGCTGAAGTTTGACAACTTTGAGCAATTTGAGCACTTGAGCAATTTCGCTACTACAGTGTGGCCCGCATCGATTAGATGATTTGGAGAGAAAACTAAAGGCATTCCTAGCATAAACCCAGCTACATGGACATGTACGAACTGCCGGTTTAGTGCGCTGATGAGCAGATTGAAAGATGGGGCATTGTGCAACTTTTTGTTGAACTCATCTGACGATTTTTGTCGCAACCAAGAAAGTGTCGCCACGAGCAATTGGGTCCGAGTCTAACTAAACTGAAATTAGGCTTGTATGTTCTTCTAGCTTCTTCTCTTTGTCTAGCATGTCTATCAGGGCATCTCGAAGCCATATGACCAATCTTATTGCAGTTAAAACATTTAAAGGGTGCTTTACCTTCATACTTACTTTCAATTGGACCTTTTGGCATTTTTCTTGCAAATAGTGCTTCAAGTTCTTCAAGCTCTTCATTCTCCTTCCTAGTTTCTTAAAGTTCTCTTGCATAAAAGGCTTTCCAGTCTGATTTGTCAAATGATGGAGTAGATGATGTTGATGCTTTAAAGGCCAAATTTATCTTTATAGTAGCAACAAGACCAAATTCCTTAATTTCAAAGGCTGAAAGTTTTCCAATCAATGTATCCCTAGTTACTGATGTATTAGGCATTGTTCTCAACTCATTTATAGTAGTAACCTTCATTTTATATGCCGGTGGCAAACCTCTTAAGATTTTTGAAACAATTTCATCCTCATTCAAAGTTCCTCCACAAAATTTAATACCCAAAACAATTTCATTTACTCTTTTCATAAAAGCAGAAATCCTTTCATCTTCTTCCATTTTCAGATGTTCATACCTAACTCGAAAGCTTTCAAGTTTTGCAATCTTGACTATGGAATCTCCTTCATTTAGTGTTTCCAAATGATCCCAAATAGATTTAGCAGTAGACCTATCTGATAATCCCATGATTTGTTGATCTGATAATGCGCTCAAAAGTGCTTCTCTTGCTTTGCAGTCATTCTCTTCATCTTTAGCTAAGGTAGTTGGAGTAGTCTGACCAGCTATAGTAGTAGTATAACCATTCTTTGTAACTTCCTAGATGTCTTTACCAATGAAATTCAAATGTGTCTCCATCTTGATCTTCCATACCCCATAGTTGGTTCCATCAAGTTTAGGACTGTCCTTCCTGAAATAATTAGTAGATATTGGATCTCCTCAAGTTGTTAAACTTCTGCAAAAGAGGACTAGGCTCTGATACCAATTGTTATGTCTTGGAGACAACTGAAAAGGGGGGGGTGAATTAGTTGTCTAATAAATTCAAACCAAAAACTATTTAACCAACTTAATGCTTAATACCGGTAAACCAGTTAAGTATGTCGGTAGACAGTGTTAACAGTAAATTGCTATACTAGTAAGGATTAATGCATGGAACATAAACATAAAGTCATCCACAACACATAACACCAATATTTGTACGTGGAAACCCTGTAAGGGGAAAAACCATGGTGGGAAACCTTACCCACAATTAGATGATACTACTGTAGATAGTAAGTGTACATAAATGGGGTCTGCACATGTAGAAAGGCCAACAACCTAGAGCTCACTGCTCAATCACAAAATGGGAGTCACACTGACTACAGTTGGATGGTTAAATCCAATAAGAATTTACTACACAAAATAACTTCTTCATATGCTGGATTCAGTACCGGTGTAATGCTGATATGCTTCTACAAAACCTAGCTTTACCTTCAAATGATGTCTTCATGTATATCTCTACTTAATCTCGCATATACCTTCACACAATTGTTCTTCACATTCCACACTTGATCTTACAAATAAGATCTTACATTTATACCATAACCTAAGACCAATTTTAGTAGGTCAGCTCTACAAGATATTATAATAATATCATTTTACAAACAATATAATATTCGATGCAATAACTGATTAAACATGTCGGCTTAATGCATTTACATCAATAATAAATCATCTCCATAGCGTGCCATGCTGATTTGGAAAAGATAAACCTGCTAGTGCAACCCTAGATAACCCTGGACCTATTTGCCAGTAAAAGCAAATATGCAAATATGAATATACCAATGATTAATTCTTCAAATCAAAGTGTCCACATGATGTCTTTGACATTACCAAGTGTCTTCCATATCATTCCAAGTGCCAGTGAACATTATATCATGTTGGTGAACCATGTACCAGTAACTGTGCAATAGTTACTTGCTTGCCAGTGAATGTTGTTGGATCTCCAAAGTGCTAGTGTTTCAGTAGGTGTTGACATCAATGACAAAACCATACCAAAATACCAACATGATTGATATACCACGACTAGCCAAATCATCATGGAATATCTGAAAACAACCTTTCACAAACTATGTAGAGTGTGAGCGATCATCACTTATGTAACGATGATACTCCCTCAATATCTTCCAATCCTCTTCCATACTATCATGTGCATGAATGAATTCTATATGCACAAATATAGCAACTTGTGTTGAGTTGTAATATTGCAATTGCACCTCGTTCTGTAGCTGTAGTGTGTAGTTCTCTGCAAAGTCAACAATTGAAACGATTGTATTAAGTGGAAATGTGTCCTTGCATAACTTAAATTGTAAGTCCAACCAATGAGCTCGATGGTTATGCCTTGCATACTCATACACTATATTCTCATGAAAGATTCCCATAAACTGATACACTGGAATCTTCTCACTAAACAATTCACACCTTTTTTCTTCTTTTCCATCTCTTAGCATGTAGGCCACTATCTTATATTTTCCAAATTTCACTAATTCATCACCAATTTCTTGTCCAATATCCATATGTTGACAAATTTGTAAATGTTACAATCCACCACAATGAACACATGTGTCATCCAAGCAACCCCTATTGTAATATAGTTAGTTGACCATATACTCCTTCACATAAGATGCTAGATATAAATTCCCTTGAAGATGTCGGTGGACCATTTATGTTGCATTCCTACAAAACATTGTTAGCATGCAAATCTATAAATATGTGTTGATAAACATCATAATAGTTAGAAAATTGGATATGTACTCTACAACAAAAAGTTGTGCATGTGTGATTTATTTTGACATAAAAAGGCTTTACCATTTCAAAGAATCTTTGACTAATTTTAATTTGAGGATACATACGTTGAAACTTGGCAAAAAATTGTGCTTGAGTCATATCCAAAAAATGTTTCGGATGTGGATCACGGATTTTACTACTAATCCTCCTTCTTACAACATATCTTTGATTTGGACATACCCTTGTGTTATTCTTCTAGAAATCTTCAATTAGGGATCTCAAGGCTTTAACAATTGCTTTCTCTTTCCATGGTAATCTACCAGAAAATGCCCATAACTCATTGTTATATGGATCCTCCGCTCTTTGTCGCCTTCCCATATCTCTCATTAGAGTTTGTCTAATTATCTTCAATCCTTTACTTATCTTTCTAATGAGGTGAGATTTCTTAGTTTGAGTGCTTACAATTGTTGATGTAATGACACATCATGTGGCATTACTATATTTTGTGCATGAGATAGAACCAACACTATCATATGCATTCATCAAAGTCTTCACAATCGATTTTCACTTGATTCAATCGATATTCTTAGCCCAAGAATCTTCATTATGGGGATAAATTTCAGATTTATCATCTTTTCAACAAATAGTTGACATCTTCCCATCTCATTTAAAGGTTCAAAAAATATTTTCCATATCCGGTTAGCATGCCTTTGACAAGTACGCTTCAAAATATTTTCAACTATTGGTTTCAAAACATTAGCATCAATATCAATCAAATACTTAGGCTTTATATGCAAAACTCTAGGAGGTGTTCTCAAACTCTGAGTTACCTCAATATTAGGAATGTCAACAACATTAGGGATAGGTGGCTTACCTTCAACCGGAGATGAAAATGATGACATACCTTGAAATTAAGGTATACAAGATGGTGTAGATCCAATACTTGATGTCAATCATGAAGTACTTGCAACATCAAATGTCATAGAGGGAGTGCATTTAATATGAGATGTTGTAGACACCAACAGTGTGCCAATAAGAGATGGTGTGCCTTCAACTTAAGATGTAAGAGATGGGGTGCCTTCAACTCGAATTATGGTGGATGACATGCTCTCAACATCGGGATTCAATTGTCTCATTGCACAAAGGTTTTGCATCTGTTTCCTTTGTGTGGCCAATTTTGTCTCTCTCTTAGATTGGATGGATATTTCATGTTCCTCTTCAATTGGCACCTCTTCTTCTATGGTATTCAATTTCCTTACTTCACAAAGTTGCTTCATTCCTTCTCTTTTTTTTGCATTCTTAGCTTCATCCTCTTTTGGTGTTAAATTTTTTGGTCATTTCCTCAGCATGATGATGATTTCTACGTGTACATGCACATAAAAGAGAATAAAGTTAGTTCATAAAGAGATTTCAATAGGTGTAAGGGGTAGTCCTAATGCATCTATGACATTCCTAATTATGTTAGGACAATCCTAATTTGCATCTATGACTGTCCTAATTATGCATATGTTAAAATAGATATATGAAATTGAAATTTTTTCATGTATTCTTTTTTAAATTATTTCATAAGATCTTAAAAAGGATGTATGAAATTGCAAACTTTCTTTTAAACCACTAAACAAATAATTTTTGTATGCAACTTCCTTCAAATGCATTGTTAAATCTAATGTAAATCTAATAGGATTATAATCAATTTTGACAAAAAACTTTTATTCTAACATTTAAGCAAAATAACACTTAATAAGTATTTGAATTCTAAAAACAATAAAATATTACCTCAATTATTCAAATTTGATAAAAAAACTATGTTCTTCCTCTTCGACATTGCCAAATGAAAAAAAGGTGGTGGAGAGATGATGGAATGTATAAAATAACCTTGCGTAAAATGTCAACACCATGCAAAAAGTACTTTTTTGTCTAATCATGCACAAAAAGAAGACAAAATGAGAGAATGTGGGCTTGGATCGTGGGTCAAGGGTCCCATATAACTGGTTTTTAGTGCAGCTCATTTGGCTAGCGCCAAATGAATTCCATTGAATTTTCTTAAACTTTGATAAATTTGTAAAAATTTTGGAGAGTAATAAGAGAAAAACAAAAAATGAGAAGGGAGGTGAAAAGTGAGAAACACACACAGACACATGACCCTCACCCATAAGCCTTTTAGCCTCAATCAAAAACTCCAAACTCTATAAAAATACTCCAAAAAGTCAAGTATATGTCAAATAATATAAACCATGTAATCAATACCCTTAACCCTATAATATATACTCTATACCCTATTTTTTGATAGCCACAACCATAAAAAATAAACCATTTAAACCCTATAACAAATACGCTGGATTGTATGACCCAATATGTTAAATCCTCAACCCTATACAATAACCATAGACCCTATAACCTGATATGCTAAACCATATGAGGTAAGGATGGAGGATGAGATATGGAGGGACGGGGGGAATAAAGGGGGTGTGACACTTATAGAAGGAGGGATACAAGAACAAAGAAAGAGAGAATGGGGGATTGAGATAGAGCTAGAGATAGGGGTAAGGAGCTAATGGAGATACTTAGAGAGGGTAAGGAATGAGGAATAAAGCAAGGGAGATAACTAGAGAGAGGAGAGAGTAAGGAAGAAAGTGAGGGAAAAACCTAGAGAGGGAAGGGTGAGTAAGAAAGCGAGATAAAGGATATAGAGGGCAAGGGAGGTAAAAGGTCATAAGGAGGATGAGGGGGTACAAAGGTAAACATGAAGGGAACAAGATACTTGGGGATAAAGGACATAGAGGGGAAGGGAGACCTGAGAGGCTTTGAGGAGAGAGAGAAAGGTGGGATAAAGGACATGTAGAGGGGAAGGGAGGTGAGAGGCACAAAGGAGAAAGATATGTGAGATGTGGGTCTAAGGAAGTTTGGGGGGGATAGAGAGGTAAGCATGAAGAAAGTGTGGGAGAGACCTAGAGAGAGGAGGGAGTGAGGAAGAAACTGAGGGAAAAAGGTGAGAGAAGGAATTAGATGGGTGTAAGGATGGAGAGAGAGATAGAGAGGGATGGGTGAATAAGGGAATTATGAGAGCTAGAGAGGAGGAACAAAGAAGAGTACATATCGATAAGAATGAAGAGAGAGAAGAGGTAAGGGGAGAGAGAGAATATGAGATATAGTTCATAGAGACATGGAACTACAAGGGAAGGGAGATAAAGATGGTCCAATCTAGGGAGACTTAACTAGTGAGATAGATTTTGAGAGGTGAGAAATCTAGATGGGAGAGAGGGGTGATATGGGGGTTTAAGGACGGTGGGGGGGGATATAGAGGTAAACATTCAAAGGGACTAAGAGACTTGGTGATAAAGGGAATATAAGGGAAGAGATTTGAGAGGTCTAGAGGGGAGAGATAGATACTAAGGTTTAAGGAGGGTGGAGGGGATAGAGAAGTAAACATGAAGGGAACGAGAGACTTGGGTATAAAGGACATAGAGGGGAATGTAGGTAAAAGGTCATAAGGAGGATGAGGGGGATACAAAGGTAAACATGAAGGGAACGAGATACTTGGGCATAAAGAATATAGAGTGGAAGGGAGACCTGAGAGGCTTAAAGGAGAGAGAGAGAGAGAGACAGAGAGAGAGAGAGAGAGAGGATTAAGGACCTATAGAAGGGATGAGATGTGAGAGGCACAAAGGGGAGAGAGATGTGAGATGGGGGTTTAAGGAAGCTTGGGGGTGATAGAGAGGTAAGCATGAAGAAAGTGTGGGAGAGACCGAGAGAGAGGAGGGAGTGAAGAAGAAACTGAGGGAAAGATGTGAGAGAGGGAATTAGATGGGCATAAGGATAGAGAGGGAGATAGAGAGGGATAGGGGAATAAGGGAATTGCGAGAGCTAGAGAGGGGAGGGAGAATGAAGAGTATGGATCTATGAGAATGAAGAGAGAGAAGAGGTAAGGGGAGAGAGAGAATATGAGATATAGTTCATAGAGAGAGATGGAACTATGAAGGAAGGGAGATACAGTTGGACCAATCTAGGGAGATTTAACTAGTGAGATATATTTTGAGAGGTGAGCAACCTAGAGGGGAGAGAGGGGTGATATGGGGGTTTAAGGACGGTGGGGAGGATATAGAGGTAAACATTCAAAGGGACTAAGAGACTTGGTGATAAAGGGAATATATGGGAAGGGACTTGAGAGGTCTAGAGGGGAGAGATAGGTATTGAGGTTTAAGGAAGGTGGAGCTTATAAAGTGGTAAACATGACGGGAATGAGAGACTTGGGTATAAAGGACATAGAAGGGAAGGGAGTTCAAAGGCCTAGAGGGGAGAGAGAGGTGACATGGGGGTTTGAGGAGGGTAGGGGGATAAAGATATAAACATGAAGGAAAAGACATATTTGTGGATGAAGAACATAGACAAGAAGAGAGGTGAGAGGCATAGATGAGAGATTAAGGAGGATGAGGGGGATACAGAGGTAAACATGAAGGGAATAAGATACTTGGGGATAAAGGACATAGAGGGGAAGGGAGGTGAGAGGCTAGAGGGGAGAGAGAGGTGGGAGACTTGCGGATAAAGTACATAGAGGGGAAGGGAGGTGGGAGGCCTAGAGGGGAGGGAGAGGAGAGATGGGGGTTTAAGGAGGGTGGGGTGATAGAGAGGTAAAAAGGAATGGAATGAGATACTTAGGGATAAAGGACATAGAGGGGAGATGAGGTGATAAGCTAAAAGGGGAGAGAGAGGTGAGATGGGAGTTTAAGGAGGGTGGGGGGATAGAGAGGTAAACATGAAGAAAGTGGGAGGGAGACTAAGGGAAAGAGGTGAGAGAGGGAATGAAATGGGTGTAAGGATGGAGAAGGAGATACAAAGGGATAGGGGATTAAGGGAATTATGAGAGATAGAAAGGGGATGGACAAAGAAGAGTAGGGATATAAGAATGAAGGGAGATAAGAGGTAAGGGGAGGGATAATAAGAGATTTGGTTCATAGAGAGATATGGAACTACAAGTGAAGGGAGATTAAGGTGGGTAATGGGATATCTGGTTCATAGATGAGGGTAATGGGATATGGATGAATATGTATACCTCGAGAGCTCAATCTGAGATGGATAGAGGTGGATATGTCGACAAGTGGAGAGAGAGGAGAGAGAGGCCATAATTGAGAGAGAGGAGTGAGATATAAAATGAGAGACAAAAGAACAAAGAGAAAGAGGGAAGGAGGGGTAGATGGTGATTTTTTGAGATACTTAGAGATGGTAAAGGTAGATATAGGTCAGGGGGAGAGTTCACAAAGCAAGAAATAGGGTCAAGTACTTGTAGGGTGAGAATTGGAGAGGGAGAGAGAAATTTACTTAGAGCCTAAGTACAGATTGATAAGAGACATAATAGGTATAGATAGATATTAAAGGAGAGAGATAGCTAATGGGACAAGAAGGGATAGGTATTGAGGTGAAGAGGCAAGGAAATACAAGTACAAATAGGCAGAGAGGGTTGGAGGAATACATAACAATTGAGAGAATTAGTGTAAGAGGGAGTGAGGGTAGAGATGGGGCTAAGAGGAGAATGTGAGGTAGACAAGATGAGAAAGAGAGTTTGAGTGTAGATAAACTTCCAAAAATTCAACTAAATATTGTTTCTATGTAAACATTTGGAGCTCTCCCTATTTGGCGCGCACCAAATGTGGAATATGGACCACATTTGGTGCGCGCCAGATGGGAAAACCCATTGATCACATTTGGCACACACCAAATAGGGATAGCACCATATTTGGTGCTCGGGAAATGGCCCACTTTGGGAAACACCAAACCTATGCATTGGATTTTCCTTGGGCATCCAACCCAAAGGTTTGGATGACCATTTTAGGTTAGAGACATGTTTTTATCAGAACATTGAAAATTTTGACATATTTTTGGTCGTGCTCTCCATCAAGTTTGCACATGTTTCAATAAAGTTAAAAAATATACCGTGGTACACTTGAGCTCCCTCTTAGCTATCCAAAAATGTAATTTATTTCAAATTTTGATTTTGTTAAGTCTTTCATCTATAATTTCTTTTGTCAGTGTGTTTGTTTTGTGTCAAAAACCAACATGCACTATTTTGGGTACAGATTTTTACACGTTCATCAAATTTTGAAAAAACTTATATTTTTAGAAGCTAGAATATATTATACACAATTTAAAACAAAAAATTGATTTTTGATTATTTTTCAATGATTTTTGGGGGGAGCACGCTCAACTTTCAGTTTTTCAGGATGTGTCCACTTCAAAAATTAGTAAAAAATCATATACTCATTAAAAAATTAGTTGAAAAATTACAATAAAAGTATAATAGTACCATGGCTCTACAAATTTTCGGATCCACGAAAAGTGGATTATAGAAAAATGCGACTGCAAATTCAAAAGGATCAAGGTAGAAGAAAAATCTTGGAATCACCAAGCACTCCCCATGGCAAGTAGGACAACCTCAAAAATTCACCCACAGTAACAAGGTAGGATCTGCAAATAGATTCGAGGCCCTAAATACTTGCACCACTTGAGAAAATTCCATCCCGGTTTCTCTGAATCAAAGATCCAAGGAGGTGGCTAGGATTCCAAGGGGTCCTGGGACTGAGGATCCTGGCAGGGTTACATCTCGGACCCACGTTCAAGAAGCCTTCTTTGCAAAAACTAAATACTCTATGGCTGATATGGTTAGGGCTCCCCCTACTCCTTGTAAGGGCTGGGATTAGGATTGGCATTGGGTGAGCCGTAGAAAGAACAGAGCATCAGGGAAACCAAACTACCTTAAGCCGAATCCCAATCATTGTCGGGAGGAGGATTTTATAAAACCTAGCCAATCAAAGATTTTATGTGCTCCTCGGAGATCTGTGGGTAAATTATCAAAGATCATGATCTCCCTACACCGTCACCCTTCCATGAATCATCACATTTTAGAGGAGGTTAAGCATCATAAGTCTATTTTACCCTCAAAGCCTCCAACTAACCCCAATAGGTTGGTCATTGATATTGACACCCATACTCAGGCAAGATATCAAATGCATTGCAACGACCGAATGATCTTTGCTTGGTGGAAAGGTTGAGGGATCTTGACAGATCAAATTGCTAACTGGGTGTCAGATTCTCTCAAGAACTAGGTAAAAATTGATATCCTTCCTGACAATTTCTTAGCTATTGAGTGTGGTAATCAGAGTTTGAGAAATTCTTTGCTAAATTGGGATATATTAACATTCAAGGGCCTAGGGTTTGATTACCAAGAATGGTAACCCCTCTTTCTGCCATCTCAATTCAATTCCTACATGGTTAATAGAGCAATTTCACTTGATAATTTCCCTATAGAATTGCAAAATAATGAGTTTTTAAGAATAATTGGAAACAAAATAGGCAAATTTGTAGAAGTTAAGAAATAAGCTCTAAGCTTCTTTAACCAACTTTTGATTGTTAATATGAATATTAATATTAAATCTTTAGAGCCCATAACAGTGAAATGCGACAAGCTCTGTTTAACACTAGAACTGCCCTTTTATAATGGTTCTTTTCAAGACACAATGCCGAGAAAGATCCCCTCTGAGAAACCTTTCCCCGATCTGGTCCTCAAATCTAATAGCACCCCATTCAGATTTATGGAAGGAGGGGGTTTTACCTTTGAAGGCTATTTGCCTAATATTACCCCTAATCACATTATTGCAGACCTATGTCCTCACAACTCTCATGTTAAGATATCTAGCACCTGTCCTCCTCCTTTGCCATCTATTAATCCATAGATAGCTGCCACATTTCTTGGGGATCGAGACCTGGAAGAAGGTGAAATCCATGAGATGCTCCCTCAAAAAGAGTAGCTCGGATTGTCTAATTTGCCTTCATCTTGCTCTCTCATCCCTCCAGAAAGGGTGAGCCCCTCGAGATCTTCCTCTATAAGGGTACTCACCTCCTCCTCTGTGCAATCAGAGAAAGAAATTCTTCCCCCGAATCCAGGTATGGCATCCGTCCAGGGTCAACCAATCTCTCAAGTCTCAAGTATGGAGGCCTTTGAGGTGATAGATGTTTGCCCTCCATCTCTGAATGTTGATTCAGAGTCATTGTAAGAATCTAAGAGTGATCGAGTTGCTAGGGAAGTTAACATCATTGCCAATTTTGTAGGGGAAGAAGTAGTTAACGACCTTATGGATCATTTTGTGGATGAAATTTGTGATGATGAGGAATTGGAAAGACAAAGGGATCTCTATGTCAAAAATCTAGTGGATATTTCTAGAGCCGACTTAGAAACAAATGAACTTTTTGTAGCAATAGACAACTTAGAAAATGATAACCTAAACACTCTAGGCATTCTCAGCTCTGATACAAGCAAAGATTCTCCTGACTATGCTAAAATCAGTAAGAAAAGGGGTAGGAGATCCCTTGCTAAACTAAGAACTAAGGCTGGAGAAGCTAGGGGTAAGTCTTAAATATCTAATCTTTTTAATGCAGGGGAGGGGAAGTTCCTCCCACAGAGCCAAGAAAATCATTACATGGAATGTTAGGGGTATGAATGCCCCTAACAAACAACATATCTTAAAGTGTTGCATCTCTGATTCTAGACTAGACATAATGTTAATCCAAGAAACTAAAATGAACTCCTCTGAAATTCTCATTTTTGAGAAAAAGCTAGGCGTTAAACAGCTAACGCATTCCCCTGCCATAGGGGCCTTAGGGGGTTTAGCTATCATTTGGGACTCTAGATTCATCTCGTTTACACCTTTAGAGATTAAGGAAAACTGGTTAGGAGGAGAAGTTGTAAGCTATAAATATACCCTTAGGTTCAAACTGATAAACATTTATTACCCTATCCAGAATAGGGATAAGGCTAGAGTGTGGATGGAACTTGAGCTTTTCCTTAGAAGCTTCCCAAACCATGTATTCATCATTGGTGGAGACTTCAATGCTATCACTAAGATTGCAGCAAAAAGGGGAGGGAGTAGCAAACTCCCTCCCATGGCTATAGATTTCAATCATTGGATCAATAGGAATTCCCTATTGGAAATATAGATGGCAGATAATGCCTTCACCTGGAGCAATAGAAGGTTTGGTTTCTGTAACATCACTGAGAAATTAGACAGGTTCTTTATCCATGGGGGGCTCGCGAAGCTTAATTACTCCTTGAATGTAGAGCCTCTCCCATTTTCAGGGTCTGATCATTTTCCACTCCAACTTAACTTATTATCTGACCACTCCCCTAATAAATTCTCCTTTAAATTTGAGAGCATGTGGTTTAGAGATGATAACCTTTTAAACTTAATTGAGAATTGGTGGAGAAGCTCTGTCTTCTCTGGTTCGAAGATGTTTATTATTGCATGTAAGTTAGAGTTTATCAAAAGGAAGCTCCTAGAATGGAACCAAATTAATTTTGGCAATATTTTCGATAAAAAACTCTTAATTCAAAATGATCTTAAGACTATTAACATGGAGGTTATTGAGAAGGGAATGGATGAACCTCTCTTCCTTAAGGAAAAGGCTCTACTCTTTGAGTATGAAAAGATTCTATCTAATGAAGAAATCTTCTGGAAACAAAAATCAAGGGAGACCTAGTTGAGTGATGGGGATCGAAATACTAAGTTCTTCCACAATAGGACCAAGCAGAGGTGAGGGGTCAATCGTATTTCTGAAATCAAGAACGGCTAGGGCTCCATCCTGTTTGAACTAGATGATGTTGCCTCTAAGGTAGTAAGGTTCTTTGATGAAATCTTAAACAATATTGAAGGCTCCAACATTAGGGGCCAACTCAACATCATCAAGAATCTTCCAAAACTCATTAACGATGACCACAATAAAATCCTGTTAAAAAAATTCTCTGTGGAGGAGGTTAAATCTGTCTTTATAAAGATGAATCCGGACAAGGCTCTGGGTCCGGATGGCTTCCCCACCAGCTTTTTCCAAAAATGCTGGGGTTTTATGGGGACAGAGATCATGGATGCCTTAGAAGGTGTTAGGAACTCTGGTAAGATTCTCAAAGAAATCAACAACACCTTCCTAGTTCTCATTCCCAAAAGAGAAATCCTGAAAGCTTTAATGACTTCAGACCAATAGCCCTTTGCAATACTCTGTATAAACTCCTTACCAAAACCCTAGTAGCTAGACTTCAAAATATGATCCCCATTATCATCAGTGAAGAACAAATTGGCTTCGTAGCGAATATATCAATTTATGATGGGGTTATTATCGCCCAAGAGGCTATTCATTCAGTCTCGCTCAATAGGGCTCCAAGCATGCTAGTCAAATTAGACATTAGTAAAGCCTATGACAAAGTTGATTGGCGCTTCCTATGTAAATGCTTGAAGGCCTTTGGATTTTCCAAATCCTGGATCAACCTAATCTTTGAATGTATTTCCACCCCTAAATTCTTTGTTATGGTTAATGGTTCACTGAAAGGTTTCTTCAGTAGCTCGAGAGGGCTTAGGAAAGGAGATCCAATGTCCCCCTTCCTCTTCGTCATCATGGCTGAAGCTCTTGGCAGATCCATTTCTAAAGCCAAAGATGAGGGTGGGATCCAAGGAATCCCCATCACCAGTAGCCTCCCTCCTTTCACCCATTAGCAATTTGTTGATGACATGATGATTTTTGGGCAAGGAAGTGTGAGAGAAGCAAGCGCCTTCAAAGGCATCCTCGAGTCCTATATGTTACCCTCTGGTCAAGAGGTGAATCTAGCTAAATCTATATCTTTTTATGTTCAACATAGACCCAACTTTAGGAAAGGAGATCTGCAATGTCATGGAGATTAGTCAAGGTACCCTCCCCTGTAAATATCTAGGCATCCCCCTTGACAAAGCGAGGAGACCCTCAAAATTATGGGACAACTTGGTGGATAAAATCATGTCTAGGATTAACTCATGGAAAGGGAAATGGCTCTCTTCTACTAGTAGGGCATCTGTGGTGAGATCGGTCTTGTTAGTCATGCCCATTTACCAGCTCTCCTATCAACATCTATTTTCTTCCAAACTTGTCGAGCTCAACAAACATCTTAGGATCTTCTTTTGGCAAGGTACTAATATCAACCGGAAAATATCTCTCTTATCCTGGGATAAGATATGCAGACCCAAGGAAGAAGGTGGAGTTGGCATTAAAAATCTCTGAGATCAAGGTAGGGCGTTGGGTGCCAAGTCAATCTGGAGATTGTTCAGATCCCCCCACCTCAAATGGGCTCATCTGCTACACCTCAAATACCTCAATGGTGGGGACCCTATCCAAATCTTCAAAGAAAGTAACCCCCCTAGAGAGTCCTACCTATGGAATTTCATGCTAGACTGTAGGAGGTTTATCTCTTACAGACTTACCTGGAACCTGGGATCTGGGGATAAAGCCCTTTTCTAGTCTGATTCATGAGGCGGGTATAAGGCCATTGATAAAATCCATGACTTTGGTGCTACTCATTTCCTTCTTGAATCTCATAGAGGCCCCCTATTAAATAGCTATATTTCCCCTTCAGAGGATGGGGTTGGTTGGCAGTGGATCGAGAAGGTTGATGAGGTTATCCTGCAAAGAGACAAACATATTCTTATGACCATTCTCAAATTAAGGAACATAGTGTTAAGTCATGAAGAGGATAAGCTCATATGGGATGGTTCCCTAAAGGGGGAATACAACTCTAGGGATGGGTACTCTCACATCTCCAAAGCATTTTTAATGCCTACAACTGAGCTTCCTTTGAAACTGTGTTGGGATAAATATTTTCTGCCAAAGGCAGGCATCTTCTCTTGGCTTACGATTCAGAATATGCTCCTAACCACAGACAAATTTAGGAGGATGGGGTGTGAGGGCCCTAGTAGATGTCCTCTCTGCAAGGCAGAGGAGGAAGACACCAATAATATCCTCCTTAACTGCCCCTTTGCTCACAAATGTTGGATCTGGTTCACCAACAAACTTGAATGGTTTGCGGCCTTCCCCCACACCATCTTTGGAATGCTCAAGGCATGGCCTTTCCTCAGGCGTGGCTGTCTCTTTGAAGGTTTATGGACAGCTCTTCCTTCTTCCATTATGTGGGAACTATGGAAGGAGAGAAATAGACGTCTCTTTAAGAATGAAAAACTAAAGGTTCCCAGAATTATTAACAGGATAGAGTTAGCTATCACTGAGCTCATGAACAACCGACTGTCATTAGGCACATTGAAGAATGCCTTTATCACTCATTGGGATGAAAAGATGAAAAAATGCTAGGAAGGCTTATCCTTTCCTCCCTTTGTAGGAGAGGTTCCTTCTGCAAGTCTTTGATCAAGGGATGCATGTAGATGGCAGGCCCCAGGTGAAGGGTGGATGAAGCTAAACTTTGATGGGGCATCCCGTGGCAACCCAGGGCAAGCAAAGATCATATGTGTTTTTCATAATTGGGAAGGCAAGGAACTATCAACCCTTGCCTCTCTGGTTGGCATCAACACCAACAATTGGGCAGAACTTATGGCCCTGGTGGAGGGTCTATATTTATGCAGGAAACTAGGAGCTAAGAACTTGGAAATTGAATGAGATTCAACTATAATTGTCAATGCTCTGAGGAAAGGTAGTATGCCTAATTGGAGACTAAATACTTTGATGTCAAAAGCTCTTGACTTGTGCAGAGATTTTGATAGGTTCACAATCAATCATATCTATAGGGAGGGTAATAAGAGAGCGGATGAGTTGGCCAACTTGGGAGTCGATGGCATCAACCTCCTGTCTATGCCACCTTAAGGAAACCCCCTCTTTTTTTTTCATTTCCTAAGTGGTCATTAGCATGTTCCTCCTTTCATTCCCTTATGTTTCTCCTGCCCAGACTCCATTTTAACCCCCTTATTTATTCCTCTTCTTGCCCCCTGTATGTTTGTATAGATACTCAGGCAAGCATTCAGTTTAAATATTGGCTTTTCAACATATAACCATTAACTAACACTGTTGTTTCGAATATCACTTTGATCAAGTATGTCCTTCATTCATCGAAATATTGTAATTGGTTGCTAGGGCTGCCTCCTCATCGTCACCTATCTGATATCCATCGAGTTTTATGTCGAAGAAACCTTCAGCTTCGGCGACCTCCTTTATTTTTCCACCGAAATACTTCTTCCATCGATACTACTAAGCCCTGTTGATGAATGGATCTATTGTCTCACCAAAGCCTTCCTTTAGCCTCTCTTGTTGTCTTCCACCAATAAAGTTGTATCGGTGAAACAATTCTTATCAGAGAGATGCCCTTTAGCCTCCTATAATCCTATTTCCTCATTGATATCTTTTGTCGATGTAACTTCTTTTTGTCTGATCGACCTTTTCCTTTCAATGAGAATGTTTCTTTTGGTGAGTCCCTATGCACCGATGGTATTATCTCCTTGAAGACCTTTTCCTATTGATGAAAACCATCCCTGCTTTCCTCGATATCTTTTGTCGATGGATTTACTGTCTTTGATGAGTCCTTTCTGAATTTCATTGGTGTTTCTTTTCTTTGATGGCCCTTCTATATCGATGAGACATCGTTGGGTCTCATCGATACTATTTGAACCTGGATATCTTTATGTCAAAGAAACCCTGGGCTTCAGTGACTTCCTTTATCCTTCCATCGAAACACCTTTTCTATCGACATCACTACACTCCTTCAGTGAATGGGTCTATTGTTTCATCGAGGCCATCTTTCTTTTGATGATTTCTTTTTTTCTTCGATGAGCTCATTAGTAATCTTCCTTGATAAAGTTGCATTGGTAAAACCACACATTGGTAACTTGCCTTTTAGCCCCCTCGAAACTCATATTCTTATCAATATCTTTTATCGATGTAGCCTCCTTCTGTTTGATCGATATCATTCTTTTGATAAGAACGCTTCTTTTGGTAAGCTCCCTTCATGTTGCATCGATGGTATTATTTCCTCGGAAGCCTTTACCTATTGACAAAAACCCTCTCTGCTTTCTTCGATATCCTCTTTCGGGGGAATCATTGCTTTTGATGAGTCCCTTTTAGAGTTCATCGATGTTCCCTTTCCCTCGATACCCTTTTCATATCGATGAAAATCTCTTATGTTTTATCGACCCTTTGTCTTTCAATGAAACTATCACTGTCGGCCAGTATCCTTAGTATCTCTTCGACACCCTTGTTTTCTCGAATAGTCCTAGCGATGAAACCTTCCCCAGTTTCTTCGATCTCATCATTTTGGTAGAACTATCTCCTTCAGTGACCGATACCATAATTTCTTCGGTAGCCTTGCTTCACCGATGAAACCTCCTTTGGTTTACTTGATATTCCTTCTATCGATGAAAATAATGCTTTCAATAAGTCCCTTTTGAAGTTCATCGAGGCCCAAGTCTATTTGATAAATCATCTTATCAATGAATCATTGATAGGTCTCTTCGATTCAACAGGTGTACCATTTCGGTAAAACTAGATATTTCGGTGAGAGGTTAGTGTGCACATCCGATGGCTTTGGTTTTGGTGACAACTTTTAGGATTCTGATGATGGTGGAAGTTTCAAGGATCTATGAAAATTCTTAAGGGCATGCTTGATATACTTAAAATATTTCCCATTACAATAAGGGCTTTGATGGCTCCCGAACCATTTTTCTTAGGATAGTAGCTCCCCACAATCCCTCTGCAGAAATGTTTATGAAATTTGCCTCATAAATATTTATTGAGTTTATGCTCTTTGATGGGTAATCACTCTCGCATGATGTATCTGGAGTTTTTTCTTTTTGAGACTAATATTTTGAGTTGTGTATCCTAACAGGGTGACCATCTAGGTAGGTATGATATATTGTATAAGTTTACCTATTCGGTTTTCCTTGTCCTAAAATTCTGGAGAAAGATTTTCTCAAGATTTTGTGCAGCATAAGGAGAAGAGCATTCTTAACCATGTGTTTCAGGAATTGTAAGAATTGTCGCCCACAAATGCCAGCATCACCCCAAGAGATGGGCAATCAGCTACTCAACTTCACAGAAAGGATTTCTAAACACAATCTTCATTATTTGGGACAAGTTCCTTTTGTGATCTTGTATCTCCATTTTGTATTGCATTCTTAATTTTGCTGATCCTTGAAGGATTTGGGCTAAGCCAAAGGTTTTCTTCCCTCCATTCTTTCCTACCAGTGCCCACACTAAATGGAGGTGTAAATGTAAATCTATCTATTTTTAAATTAACAAAATTCTTTGGCCTCAACCTTTTATCGATCAAAAAAAAAAAAAATAGCTGAAAAATCTAGCATAAACTACAAGGTGTTAGCTAATTTCTCATTGAAGGGATTTTAAAAATTCAAAAAACAAGTTAACATTTTAGGGGGGGCACAACATACACTATGTAATACTTTTGGCATAAAAATAGGACCACTTTTTGTGGCCCCCCTTTTTGAATCCCTTAATCTCCACCATTTTCAAAATAAATTAGTAGTTTAGAAAGTAGACTCGAAGAACTCCGACTCTTGTTCTTTTTGCATCTTGAAATTTGGAGTGTAATTATGTTCAATTTGTCATTGAAGTTCAAACTTTGCTGATTTTAGAAAAAAAAAAGTGGCATCTTAAGACCCCCTTTTGGTACCACAACTTGGTGCACATACCCACACACAACAAATTACTTAGGCGATAAATAATGTCCATTTTTTTAATGACTATACCATGGCATACATTTCAAGGTCATAAGATCAATACCCTTTCTTGGATTCATTCAACCTTTCACTAAAGAAAGCAAATAGACCTATTTTCTTGACACATAACTGCACCTATAGAAAATTTGCTTGCATCATACTCAATAGTGAAAATTTTAGAAAAATCAAGTAGGGCCAAGATGGGCTACTCAGCCACTCTCCTTTTATAATACTCAAAATTCTATTAGCCTCATTAGACTATACATAGTTCTTCTTTGTATCCCCCTTGATTGTATCAATCATAGCAGCACACACGTGACTAAAACCTTCTACAAAATTAATAATAAAACTTTCTAGGCCATGAAATATTCTTACCTCACCCACTGATTTAGGAGTTCACCAAATTGGGATAGCCTCCACCTTCCTGGGATGCATCTTCAAAGTAACATTACTCATCACAAAACCATAGTAAACCAACTCTGTTTTCAAAAATTCAGACTTCTTCAAATTGATCATTAGTTTTTCCTCATGTAACCTCCTCAGAATCATATCTAAATGTTGCAAACATTCCTCTTTAGTCTTACTAAAAATAAGAATACCATCAAGGTATACCACAACAAAATTACCAATGAAAGATTTGAGTACCTCATTCATCAAGTGCATAAGTGCTAGGAGCATTAGATAACCCAAATGGAAATACAATTCATTCATACAAACCTTTTGATAACTCAATGATGAACGGATAGTACCAAACTGATACTAAGAAGGGGGGGTGAATCAGTATAGACAAAAACACTTTCCTTAACTGGTTTGTCTGCAGACACTGCGCTTTGGCAAACAAAAAGTAACACCGGTCTTAAACAGAGTACAACTAGCAAAACCCAGAATAACTAAGACAAGCATAAACCGGTTAATACTTATCACTTCATACAATCTAATACTTCATTTCAATTTCACCCTAGTACATGAACAGGTAATCTATCATCAGAAATATATATAAATAGCTAGATCAACATGATTTACCTTCAAGCACAAATCACTTAAACCATCACATGAAAAACACTACACATGACACATAGATTTTTCACATGGAAACCCAACTAGGAAAAACCATAGTGGAAATGAATACCCACAAGCTATTTTTGAACTCTTTAGAAGTCCACTCTGTTAGGAGCCTTGTCCGGTTAGAGACATTACAATAGGTTTTGTTAGGGACCAATCCTGTTAGGGATCACTCGGTTAAGGGATGGCTAGAATACCCGGTTAAGGGTTAAACCCTGTTAAAGGTTACCTTGTTAGAGGATTTCAAGAACTCGATGGTTTTGAGTCACCCTGTTAAAGGATTTACAACAAGTCGGTTAAAGCTACCCTATTAAGGGATTTCCAACTGTTGAAGTGGTTAGAGATCAACATATATTACAATGATTTGGTAACAACACTTAATGCCAATGCAGGTCCGCTTTAGCTCCTCTTCACCTTGGGCACTTACACTTTGTAGGTATCACTTCTCTCCTCTAGTCTGGCAATAATCATGTATCTCTTCTCTTGGATACACACACAACATTTGCCAACGACCTCAAAAAGAAACACAACATCGACCTTATAGGAAATAGATAGGTCGGTAGCATAAACCCTAAACCCTAAGACATTTGGGTTAAGCAATTCAAACGGTTCAATCCTGACTGTTGAGCCCATAGCATTGAATACAATAGTCTTGAACATATCTCAAGACATTCTCCATCATTCATTATGCACCGCTTTCATGGTGGCAAGAAACCCATCACCATTTACAGACTTTGCACATTCCCGAGGTGGATAGGAGAAATCTCCTTCATGCAAGATCCTTCACGTGCACAAGGCTGATGTGGCAACATGATCTGTTCTTTGTTATAATGCTAATTTATCACACAAAGTCAATGGTTGAGTCACACAGGCTTGAAACACTTCAACTAGAAACCCTGAAGTTGAGACTACCAACCGATAGTCATACAAAGCTTCCATGTACGTGTTCCCATACCAACATGCTAGTTCACCTTGAACAAACATACCGCTTCACTTTGGCACATATACTGGTTCACAATGTTATACCGGTTCTGACATATACCAGTTCTCACATATACCAGTTCTCTTTTCAGCATATTGACATCAATGACAACATACAATGTCATCATTTTCTCATGCCAGTTCACATAATGCCAACAATCTCCCCCTTTGGCATTGATGGCAATATACAAAGATATCTCTTCACTTCACATCTTCTCCCCCAATTTCTGTAGATATCTTCTCCATAGATATCTTCTCTACTTTCACATCTTCTCCCCCTTTGACAACAATGCCAAAGTGGAGGCACAAGCTTCCCTGTTCCATTATGCTACTCCCCCTGAGGAGTAGCATCCTTCAACACATCAATCTTGAAAAGATTTGACAATGCAATACTTGACTGATGTAGAGCACATACCTTTAGTTCACCTCCTGAAGGGGTAGCACCCCTAATTCACCTCTTAAGTAGGTAAATGTAGCCTTTGGTAGAGGCTTGGTGAAAATGTCTTCTAACTGCTCCTTACTGGAGACATGTTCTAGTGCAATCTCTTTGATCTAAACCTTTTCCCTTCATAAATGATACTTAAGCTCAAAATGCTTGGTTCTAGAATGTAAAACCAGATTCTTTGAAATATTTATAGCACTTGTGTTATCACAAAATATACTTACCGGTTCAGATACATGAACTTTGAAGCCATTTAGTACATGCTTCATCCAGATTATCTCAGTCCAGTTCATGAAAGCTGCAACATGCTCCACTTCTATTGTAGATTGAGAGATACAACTCTGCTTCTTCCTCATCCATGAGACTAGTCTACCACCTAGAAAGAATGTACCACCGGTTCTTCTCTTTCGATCATCCGCATAACCTGCCCAATTAGTATCTGTGAATACTTTCAAGTTGAAATCATTACTATATGGATACCACAGTCCATAGTCAATAGTTCCCTTCAGATACCTAAGAATCTGCTTGACTGCAACCAAGTGGGATTGTCTTGGACTTTTTTGGAACCTTGTAGTAATGCCCACTGCATGTGCAATGTCCGGTTTGCTATGCACTATATAATGCAACTTACCAATCATTGATCGATATTCTTTCTCATTAACCAGCATTGAGTCATCTTCTTTTGATAATTTGTAATCGATCACCATCGGTGTACCAACCGGTTTGCTATCTTCCATGCCAAAGGTCTTCAACACCTCTTTGCCATACTTGGATTGAGTGATAAAGATTCCATCTTTCATCTATTGAATTTGTAGTCCAATGAAGAACTTAATCTCCCCTATGAGTGACATCTCAAACTCTTTCTTCATCTCATCTGCAAACTCATGATTCATCTTGTCATCTCCACCAAAGATTATGTCATCAACAAACACCTCACAAATCAGGATCTAATTTCCTTCAGATTTCAAGTAGATATTGTTGTCTTCGTTTGTTCTCTCAAATCCAATCTTCACAAGATGGGAGTCCAGGCATTCATACCATGCTCTAGGTGTCTGCTTTAGACCATATAAGGGTTTATGTAGCCTACACACCATGTCACTATCTTCAGATAGAGAAAACCCATCTAGTTGCTCTATATACACCTCCTCTTCTAGTACACCATTTAGGAATGCAGATTTTACATCCATTTGATATACTTTGAATCCTTTGAAAGTTGCATATGCAAGAAGCATACGAACTCCTTCCAATCTGGCCACAAGAGCAAAGGTTTCTCCATAGTCTTCTCCTTCTTCTTGGGCATATCCTTTGCAGACCAGTCTGGCTTTGTTTCTAACCACTGTGCCATCCTCATTCAGCTTATTTTTGAAGACCCATTTGGTACTGATGACATTTTTATGCTCCGCTCTGCGTACCAAAGACCATGTGTCATTCTTCTCTATCTGGTCAAGTTCCTCTTCCATTGCCTTGATCCAATATTCATCTTTATGTGCCTCTTTGAATGATTTAGGCTCAAGTTTAGAGATCATACATGAGTTTTCTCTAACCTTTCTTCTTGTAAGGATTCCTGCATCCTTGTCCCCTATGATCTTCTTAGGATTATGGTTCAACTTAACATATCGAGGAATGGTCTTAAGAGATTCCTCTTACTTTTCTTCTTCATCCTCTTCTCCATTAGTATCAACATCTACATTTACCAATGTAGGAACACTATTACTGGTAGTCGATTGACTGGCAACTGGTTCCCAGAAGGTTGCAACTGGTTCATTTGCTGCTTGCTCACTGTTAGTTTCCTCAGGTTTCTCAAAGGTTTCATCAACTCTCACATTGATGATTTCCACAATTCTCTAAGTCCTATTGTTGTAACACTTGAGAGCTTTGCTCTTAGTGGAATACCCTAGGAA
This sequence comes from Cryptomeria japonica, assembly GCF_030272615.1. Taxonomy (NCBI): domain Eukaryota; kingdom Viridiplantae; phylum Streptophyta; class Pinopsida; order Cupressales; family Cupressaceae; genus Cryptomeria; species Cryptomeria japonica. Next base: position 671,337,808 of record NC_081411.1, on the reverse strand, counting down.
TATTCCCTCATCACATTTCGCATCAAATTTGCTCTGGTGTTCGCTCCTCTTGAAGTAACATTTGCTACCAAACACTCTAAAGTAGCTTACAACAGGTGTCTTACCAGTCTAATACTCATAAGGAGTTTTATCCTTACCTTTCTTGATGAGTACCCAGTTCATTGTGTAGACTAGAATGCTCACCGCTTCTCTCCAAAAGGTGTGAGCAACCTTCCCTTGGATCAACATAGTTCTAGCAGCTTCAACCACAGTTCGGTTGTTCCTTTCAATGAGGCCATTCTGCTATGGAGTCTGGGGAGTAGATAGTTGCCTCTTGATGCCATGTTCTTCATAGTACTTGTTGAATTCACTGGAAGTGAATTCCCCTCCATGGTTAGTTCTAAGGCACTTGATCCTTTTGCCACTTTCCTTCTCCACTAATGCTCTGAAAGCTTTGAACTTTCCAAAAGCTTTAGACTTATCTTTCAAGAATGTGACCCACATCATTCTTGAGCAATCATCAGTCAGAATCATAAAATACCTATCACCCTACATGCTCCTAGTTTTCATAGGACCACACAAGTTAGTATGCACAAGATCAAGTAAATTGCCTGTAGTAAAAGATTTACCTTTGAAAGTAGAGGAAGACATTTTCCCCAGTTGACATTCTCTGCACAGAGGGTTCTCCGGTTTTCTCAGCACCAATAGTCCCCTAACTGCCTTGATTGTACTAGCCTTGACAATGTTGTCAAAATTCACATGATAGAGTCTCCTATGCCATATCCAGCTATCATCCAACTTGGCCATTAGACATGTATTGATATTAGCATTCAGCTGAAATAGGTTACCTTTGGTCTGCATACCAGTTGCCACCACTAGTACATTTGGGTCAAGATTTCGACGACTAATCGTTGGAATTCTAACCATATTTCATTGCACTATTGACAAAAAAGGGCATCAAAAAGTTTGTGTCGGAAGTTCCGACTATCCTTGTGGTTGTTGCAATTCCAACATCACCTCCAACCTTTTTGACGACCACCATGCATGCTCATTTTGCGAACGAATACTGTCGCCATTCTGGGTTGTCGTTGGAATTCCGACACCAAAGTATAAAATTCTGACAGAGGAGTGTCGTCGGATGCACAACATCCTTGTCGGGTGTTTCATTAGTTATCGTTGGAATTCCGACGACGAAAGATGATGTGGGTCGAACAGCTTTGTCGTCGATGCATGAAGGCATTGAACGAGTTCTACTTTTAAAAATTACATGAAACATTTTTAATTTATCTGATTCAGTGTTATTTGCAAAAAATGATTATCAATGATGTTTCCTTTCTCCAAGAATTGTCTAAGACCTTTCTGTCAGATAATATGTAACATCGAATGACTAAATTTTTTCTTTACAATTGCTTATTTAATTTAATTATTATCTCAGTGTGAATTAAAATTTATATCTGTACGGAAGCAGAACATACAAGTTGAAGAGTCTCTTGCATGCAAATTTCCTAAAAGAAAGCAAGCAGGCATTATCTTGAATGACATGGAAACAAGCTCATCAGCTACCTAGAAGAGAGCAATTGGAGAATGGCAGAGGAAAGTGTTTAAGGGTGATAAATACATAGATAGTATGCAATAGAAACAAACAATGTCTGGAGTGTCTGATGTGACATCTCTAATTTATGTCTGGAGGGTCTAACTGGTTTTGGATTTCCTACGAAACCTATTGGGCCACGCTTGGAGGAAATCAATGTGTTCATGTAAGGAGCACCTTTTTTCTATTATGAAAATGATACTTTTGCACCAAGGGATATTTGGAAGTCAATATCCAAAAATTTCTATAGTGTGGAACAAGAGTTGGCGGACTCAAAGTATAATTGTTAGCTTTCAGAAGACCAAGAGGTTATGTACACAATATTCCAATAGAAGAGCGACCACAAGAATTACCTCTCCCCCCCATGACTATTCAAGAAGAACTTCCTCAAACAAAGGACTATTGGCCTCCATCGGATAAAAGAAAAAAATTAAAGCATAGAATCTAGATGATGTGGTGGTGTCCTTCATGCAAAACTCTACACTATAATTCAAAATTCATAAGGGAAACTGCAAGATAGTGAAGAGAAATACAATCTTGAAAAGTGGGAAGAATGGATCTTGGTTTGGGTGGGGCCAAGTCAGGTGGCTCCTCTAGAGGTTGACGAGATAGAAATCATATTAGGATTTGAAAAAGATCACACTCATGGAACTTCGTGTGCGAGTTATCGATTGCAGTGTTTGGGTAATGCATTCCAAATAGATACAGTTGCATTCCAAATGGGTAATGTCTTGATGGCATGCAACTGTATCTATTTGGAATTCATTACCCAAACACCGCAATCGATCACTCGCACATGAAGTTCCATGAGTGTGATCTTTTTCAAATCCTAATATGATTTCTATCTCGTCAATCTCTAGAGGAGCCACCTGACTTGGCCCCACCCAAACCAAGATCCTTTCTTCCCACTTTTCAAGATTGTATTTCTCTTCACTATCTTGCAGTTTCCCTTGTGAATTTTCAATTATAGTGTAGAGTTCTTCACGAAGGACACCACCACATCGTCTAGAGTCTATGCTTTAATTTTTTTCTTTGATCTCATGGAGGCCAATAGTCCTCTATTTGAGGAAGTTCTTCCTGAATATTCATGGGGGGGAGAGGTAATTCTTGAAATCACTCTTCTATTGGGAGATTGTGTACATAACCTCTTGGTCTTCTGAAAGATGACAATTATACTTCGAGTCCGCCAACTCTTGTTCCACACTATAGAAATTTTTGGATATTGACTTCCAAATATCCCTCGGTGCAAAAGTATCATTCTCATAATACAAAAAAGGTTCTCCTTGCATGAACACATTGATTTCCTCCAAGCGTGGCCCAATAGGTTTCGCAGAAACTCCAAAACCTGTTAGACCCTCTCGACATAAATTAGAGACATCACATCAGACACTCTAGACATTGTTTGTTTGTATTGCATACTATCTATCTATTTATCACCCTTAAACACTTTCCTCTGCCATTCTCCAATTGCTCTCTTCTAGGTAGCTGATGAGCTTGTTTCCATGTCATTCAAGATAATGCCTACTTGCTTTCTTTTAGGAGATTTGCTTGCACATGACTCTTGAACTTGTATATTTTGCTTCCGTATAGATATAAATTTTAATTCACGCTCAGATAATAATTAAATAAAATAAGCATTTGTAATGAAAATATTTAGTCATTTGATGTTACATATTATCGGATGGAAAGATCCTAGACAATTCTTGGAGAAACGAAACATCATTGATAATCATTTTTTGCAAATAACACTGAATCAAATAAATTAAAAATGTTTCATGTAATTTTTGAAAGTAGAACTCGTTCAATGCTTTCATGCACCAATGGCAAAGCTGTCTGACCCACACCATTATGCATAATAGAACAAATCAATATTATAGGCTATTATAAAGAATATATACAAAAATATGAAAGAACATTAAATTACCCTTACAAACCCATAAACCATTAAATAGTGAAAATAGATATAAATTTGTAAATGTCTCCCTATAAACACCACAACCATAACCAAAACAAAAAAAAATCTTACCCGCAAAAAACTTAGCTGGTGAGTTACAAGTCAACAACATCTCTTAGATGATCAAACTGTTTCTTAATTTTGTTCCTCTGGCTAGTCAATGGATTTAGTTGCATGTTCAATTTTTCTATTTGAAGCCTTCTATTTCCCTATATTTGAGACATAATAAAATTCTTGTGAGTAGGAAATTGATTCAGGAGCTACGTGTGAAGAATTTGGCAAAGTAAATGATGACAATCAAACTCAAATTTTATCTATCTTGATTAAAGACTTTTATCCTGATGGCATTAAATTAAAGTTCTTTCTCTATTTTTTGGTGATCTCTAGAGCAGAGGTTGCTTTGCATCGACCTAGGATACATTTAACTTGTGTTGTATCTGTGGAAATATGTATTCTAGGATGATGCAATGCAACCTTTGCTCCACCAATACCAGATAGAAGAGAAAGTACTTTAATTTAAAGCCATCACAATAAAATGCTTTCAAGACATATATTAGGTATAAAAGGAAGCCTACCCTGTCATTTGAAGGGGTTTACCTACAATTCAAGTGATCTCTTAATTATAAAATCAATTCAATTCCAAGTGAACATACAATCAAGAATTCATCAAGAATTGAAGGAGAAATCAAGTTAATAAAGATATCATCTTTTAAATTAAGAAATGGGCAGGAGATTAAGAATACAAACCTTCCATATTGCACACTTCAAGGTATATTAAAATCAGTTTAAAGTGTATTCATTTAGGGACCTTTCATAAAATATTATCAACTTACATATCATAAAAGGATCTACTCCACCAATACCAGATAGAAGAGTAAGTACTTTAATTTAAAGCCATCGAGATAAAATTCTTTCAAGACATATAAAATCAAGTGATCTCTTAGTTATAAAATCAATTCAATTCCAAGTGAACAGGCAATCAAGCATTGAAGGAGAATTCAAGTTAGTGCAGGTGAATTTGGAAGACAAAAGGACTCAATGAAGCCATTAAAGACTTTTGAAGGTCTTAGGAGTGAAGATCCAATCAATTATGCACACAATGAAGCCATTAAAGACAATCACCGTTAGCATAGATTGCAGGATATGCACAAGATGTGTTTGAAATGGATTTAGAAACTTCCAACCAAATGTGATTAGTGAGTATAGATGTTGTAGTGCAACTGCCCAGGTACACATGCATGCAAAATATGTAAGCTTAGATAAGGCAAATAAACTATTTGACATAATGCCTCAAAGATCACCCAATATCCAATGACAGTTGGGAGAAAGAAAACATCAATTTTTTGATAATCTTAAATATTTCTTTATTCATCACTATAAATCTATTATGAATATAGTCTCAATATTGTAGAAATTTATTCTATTATGAATGCAATATTTAGGGATGTAATCTTTATATTTTTCTTTTTAATTAGGAAAAGGTCCTAATAGAATCCCCAACTAATTAATCTACAGAAAGATACCACTAAAGAAAGAAATTCAATCCTCAGCACTATGGTCTTGAAGGCTTTTAAGACACTTGGATTCCTATTTTGGCCCACTTTTCCTTGACCCTATGTTAAGATAGTAAACTAGTTTGAGAGAATCTATTGGGTGGGAAATTGTGTATGGTTGCAATTATTTTCATGCATGGAAAGTGATTTAAAGTTTGGACCAATAGAGGATAAGTATTTCTTGAACCTTCAAGAACATGTGTAGAGCACCGCATGGATGTTTCTCCATTAGTGAACTCTTTGAATATGTAAGTAAATTATTTTTGGTTGATGACATAGTAAGTGTGGTATTTGGCTTTTCGATATGTTGTGGATAATATTAATCAAATATGGAATTTTTTTGATGCTATATACACTATGTTTTGGATTGAATTTAGGTAAGCGAAGAGGTAATGCAAGAATAAAAGAGGTACACAAAGGAAGAAGAGTGAAATAGGTGGTTTGGGATGGAGGTTACAAGTATATATGATAATTCGTATGGATAATTTGTTGAAGATAAAGAGGCAAATAAGCTATCACAACTTCAACATGAATGAATGCCTCATTTAAAAAAGTTAAAGGTACCTCTAATGGTTTCAAAATTTGTTAAAATAGTTATGATATACCAAATAATCAAGTGGAATATCCTTTAGGTAACTAATATTATCTTCAAACTATTTATTTTGATTTTCATCATATCCTTTCCATGTGCATTTCCCTTGGTTTTAGTCCCATTTTTATTTTTTTTATATCTATTCAAAACAAAATTTATAGATGCCTCTACTTGTCTCACCACTCATTAATTGTTTGGGATTTTCATTCCATTCACCAAGGTTGGCATCTATTCTAAGACTTTGTGTCATGGCCAAGCTAAATTATTATTCTCTCCATCTTGTTAATGACCATTTCATTAATGAATCCTTCCTCATAATTTTGGATAAGTGAGACAATGTTAGCTCAAGGAATCTTTTCAATCCTCTTTCAAGATTCTTTCCCAAGTAATAATCTTGCATATTGGAAAATAAATTACACTTCTATTTTTCCAAGATACTCTTCCTTATAATGTTTAGATTTATTCTAAAGTGCTCATTGTGACTCATGTTTACTACTCTTCCTATTAGTCTCATTCCAATATCTCCTACAAAAATATGGATTGATTACATTTATATTTTATTTGTATCTCCTAAATATCCACAAAATTGGGAACAATAATAGAATTTTTCAATAATACTATGAGCATCACTTTGATGAAGTGAGTACTAAGTGATCCATTCTTATGAGGGGTTCATGTAAACTACTCATGAGAATGGGTCAGCTTGACTCTAAAACTATTCAAGTGAATCTTGATATAAATATCATAGTATGAAAGTCTTGTGAAAACACTCATTCTTCTAGCATTGAAAGTTGTGAGAGAGTTATTAAGGGGATTCTCGTGTGTATAGATTCAATGTATAAGTTCAAGATAGATTTTGAGGTGATATTTCTTTCCTTTTGGTACATCTATCTTTAAATTGGATGTTCTTTTGCCTTCATGGTAGGGAGTAAGTAATTCTTATGTGGGTTCCTTTTTTCATTCTTGGATTATTAAGGAAAACATAGTTTGTGAAGAGGAGGTTTTGCTTGTTATCTTATAAAAAAATTGGGTATTAGCTATTATAATAAATGATAGACAAAACAATGTCCTCTAAGGCTGTTGAAAAGAAATATCTATATGATGGATTCTCTTCCCAATTTATCTTCAAAGTTATTTAGTAAATATTTGGGAAACCAAAATAGGGTATGTTGATTTGCAAAGGAAGAACTAAATCTCCCAAGCTTGTTCCAACAACCATAAAATTTTATGATTGGGATGCAAGGGAGATTAGTGGATTTGATGGGTTGGCTTTGGCTAGATTCACCTGAGACAATTGATGATTTATTAGGCATTGTTGCTGTTGATGCATTGTTAAGGTTATTATGGTTGATTATGAGAGCTAGTGGGATTCAAATATAGAGGCGTGTTTAAGATAATTCTTATAATTGGTTGGTTAATAAAAATATGGTTTCAAGATTGATGCACAAACATATAAGAAGGGCACTTTTATGATGTATGTGAAATAATCACATTATTAAGCAAAATAATAGGTAATCTATAGGCAAGAATACTCCATATATAGATATTCTATATGAGGGACATGACTAATTCCACAAACTATAAGATTGACTAGGCTTTTCTCATTAGTGGAATCATATAATAGCTAGTGTGTATTGTTGGCTAGATGCATGAATTTGTAGTTTCCATACAGCTAAGAAATGATAATGTTTCTAAGTACAAACCAAGTGGGAACTATAGACCCACTAATCTTATTTGTAACCACTTGCCATGACTATATTATGATAACTCTCTTATTGATAATAGAGAGTATCTCATACATTTATTAAGACCCTGATTATGGTCATGGTAGACCACACAAAGAATGACTTCCATAGGAGGTGATGAGCTTAAAATATGCTCATAATTTGGATGTTATGATAAACTTTTAAATGCCTTTACTTTTGTTATTTCATGGATGTTTAGACTTTGTTGAAACCTTTTTGGGATATCCTGTAGCAAGATACTTTTATATTCCTACAGCTCATTGTGTTGACTTGATTGCATTTATTGCCCCATTGACTCCCTAAAATGACTGGTATATCGTATACAGTTTTTGAATGATGAAGTAGATTTAAATGTGTGATTAATGAATAGATATCGTGTATGTGCCATACGCCTTTTTCTGTTGCCTGTTACCTTTTGTTTCGCAGGTTGTTGAAGAACGATTGAGTCAAGCGCAGCCGATCTCGGCCTTGCAGTAAAGTCCATTTCCTGCACGACTTCGAGGGAGCTCCGGTAAGGACTCTTTGACCGAACCATGGGAAAGAATTTTAATGGCCATTAATTGAGAAAAAGTGGAGCGCTAGATTCTCTCTCTGGATTGGGTTGAATGCATAAATTCATTTATGAAGTTTGTTCCTTGACTTGGGGATATATTTTACTCCCACGTCTTTCTTTGATGGAGTTAGTTAGTTAGTTGCTCTCCTATTTTTAAATAAAGCTCTCTCCTGCGCGAGAGAGAAGGGAGGAGATGATAGATAGAGTAAGATAGAATCAGAATAGTAGTTATCATGTAAGAATCAATATGATAATGAAAGACAGAATCTATTTAACCAGAGACAGAGTTTGTTGTTAGTTTCCACATCAACAAAACAATGTATATCATTTTGTTTTTATGAATAAAGTTCAATGAAGTTCTGAGTTTAGCATCTGCGTAATCAGGACATGCTTGCTAAGGGGGCCCACTCAGTAGGTATCTGTAGTTAGTTAGTTAGTTGTTCTTTCCTATTAAAGCTTCATTTTGCTTTCATCTTTAAATTTTTTATACAAACTCAGCTTTACATTGCTCCTGCAGCACAAGGAATCCATCACTGTGCCTGTTCCTGCAGCATAAGGCCAGTTCATAGTTTGTGTTTCAGTTGTAGTTACCATGATTTCTGTTTTAATCAAATCACAGTTGAGTTAAAGAGCTTTGCATTACCTTCTTGTAGCGTAGGTAGAATTTCTTTCCAGTATGTATTTCTGCTGAGATTTGACCAAAATGAGTTCCTAATGCATATATTTTGCTGCGCCATTTAAAGTATACGTCCCCTGGTTTGACAAGTAAATGAACGTCTACAGAGAGAGATATTGGTCACCTGTTGGAATGCTCAATTCCCAAGAAAGGTTTTACTGTGATTTTCATATCCTTTTGTGGGTGCGACCATTTTTGGTGCCGTTGTCGGGGATGGTCTCTAGCTAGGAGTTTATCAGAAGTCATTGTTTAGTATTAGTTTAGCCTGTTAGTAAAATTTTCTAGATCCGTCAAGCCACTATTTATCATATTGCATGCATAGAAGAAGAAGAGACGCCCTGGGAAGGTTCCTCCCTGAAAATTTGTTTATTGAACTACCATTTGACCCAGCTAACAATGAACCTGAGGAAAATCCATTCGCTCTGTTATTCCAGCAACCAAACATGGCAAATAATCCACCTCATAATCCACCTCCTGCATTTGAGTTTCCCATTTTTCCCCAGGGAGATACTGACAATCTTAAAAACATTCCCTCTTCTTTGCTTCCAAAGTTTTATGGCCTGGTCACAGAGGACCCAGACACCTTTCTATTTGAATTTGATGTCCTCTGTCGCAGTTATGACTACAACACAGACGCTCATAAACTAAAGTTATTTCCTTCCACCTTGAATGAAGGAGCTCTCAGATGGTTCATGAGTCTAGGAAGAGGTGTCATCGATAGTTGGGAGGTCATGCAGACAACATTTTTTGACAAGTATAAGGAATATTGTAAGAGTGCCAGCAAAAGTGATGACATATTCCGAATTCAGCAGAAGGACGATGAAAATCTGGAAGATTATATTTCCAGATTCTTGTTTTCACTAAAGAGGAACTCAAACCATACTCTCAATGAGGACTCTTAGAAATTATTGTTTCTAAGAGGAATCAGTGATGCCTGTATAGATGCCCTGGACCTGATAGGAGGAGGTGATATAACCCAGCTGCCTTGGGATGATATAAAGAAAATATGTCTTAACTACTCTCGAGCAATAGTTAAGAAAGGTTGAGGTCATCATGCTACAATAGGGAAGTCTTCTTCTACTAGAGTTTCCCGAATGGAGATAACAAATTTGCTATCTGACTTCAAGCAGGACATCATTAATAATATGGCTACGCAACTGGACACTATGCAAGCTCGAAAGAAACATGAGGAGGCTGACGCAGTTTTGGCTGAGTTCTATCCATATTGCAGACAAAAGAAGCGTGACTGCAGATGTAAGATGGTGGCTAATTTGGAAGCCAAACAGCTACCTACTAACTTCAAGCCAGTAGAAGGAGATGATGATCAAGTGTTCTTTGTTGCACAAAGGAGACCATGGGCCCAAAGACAAGGTATGCCTCAAGACCCTTTAACTTTTGGTAATTCTTATTCTGGTTATAATAACCAATGGCAACATGCATATGGACCACCACCACCCTGGAATCCACCTCAACCAAATTGGCCTAATTATCCGAATCAGCAATGGCAATCCCCTCAAGGAGGATGGCAGCAGCCACAAGGGCAATGGACCTCACCTTCAAGAAATTGGCAACAAAATTCCCAATGGCGAGGCCCTCAGCAATAGCAAAACCAGTCCTCTAGATTCCTGTAGCTTCCACAGCCACAACCACAGGCCCTTATGCCGCCTCCTGCAGTAACTGCCACAAATCCTGGACCTCCAAAACAAACACCTATACCTACTCAGCCGTTGCCCAATCCCAATAATAAGCAACAGCAGCAGCAGCAGCCTGCGTATCTTGCTGAAGCCAACCAATATCAAGCTTATGCCTTAAACATTAATGACATCCATTTGAGATTTGGAACTACTTTACCTACTCCGAAACCACCTCTGATTACTGAAATATCAGACTCTCCCCATGAAGAATCTACTGCACCTTTTGTTCCTACTGAGCACATGCCCATAACTGATACAGTTCCTAAAGAGCCTGTTCTGCAAAATTAAGACAACCCACCTTTTCCTCAGAAGTTGCAAAGTACTGCATATAAACCCATGGAAGAACCCACTTTTGACATTATGGATCAGCTCAAAAATATGCAGATTCAAATTCCTCTATTTCAGGCTATTAAAGATATTCCTATTTTTGGAAAAGTTATTAAAGAAGCCTATTTGAAGAAGCCTGGATGAAAGAAAAAGGATCCTCAAACAATTCATGTACTAGGAAAATTGGCTGATATAATGTTGGGAAATGTAGTTATTCCAAAGTATATTGACCCTAGAAGTCCTGTAGTGCAGATAAATGTAAATGGCCAAGTTGTAAAAAATGTTTTGATTGATTTAGGTGCTGCCATTAATGTCATGACAAAGCATACTATGGACTCCCTGAACATTTTAAACATTAGATCTACAGCCACCATTCTGTAGCTTGCAGACAACTCCACAGTTAAACCTAACGGGATAGTAGAAGATGTAATTATCATTCTTGAATCTTGGGAGTATCCTGCTGATTTCACAATATTATCAGTTAAGACAACTTTAGGAGGATATCCAGTTATTCTTGGTAGACCATGGTTAGCAACTACTGATGCTTTTATAGGATACCGTTCTAGAGAAATGACCATTTCTGATGGGCAGTCCACAAAGAAATTGGCTCTGTATCCGCCTGCTAGACCTCAGCTAGATTTGTCCCAACCTGTTTGGCCAGATGTGGGGGAGGAAATTGAAGAAGCCAATTCTTTGGCTCAATTAATGATGATTCAAAATGACCCATTCTCACAACTTCAGAGTGAAAATGCCTTACTGTTTCAAATTCTACAGTACAACTCTGATATGGGTAGTTCATCTGATCCAAATGGTACTCATTTACAATGTTTCCTGCAGCAACCAGATTCTAAAAATTCACTACCTAAACTTCTAGCAATTTTTCACAATTTGCTTCCACAAGAGATACAAACATTACCAGTAGACTCTATGAGTAATCTCACGGAGTAGATAGAATTGTTTCAAGGTCATTGTTTGAACATCAATAACAAGCTGTCACAGTCTCAACAGGCTGACCTATAAAAAATGCTACAAGAACAGCATAAAGATTTTGCATCGGAATATGGGGACATGCAAAGAATAGATCCTCGAGTTTGTACTCATAGGATATATATCAAAGAAGATTGTTCACTAATTAGACAACCTCAAAGAAGAGTAAATCCAGCACTTAGAGAAATAGTTAAAAGTGAGCTTCAAAAGTTGCTTGATGCTGGTTTTATTTATCCAATCTCTGACAGTCAATGGGTTTCTCCATTAGTCATTGTTCCCAAGAAAGGTGGAAAATGGAGAGTATGTGTAGATTATAGAGAATTAAACAGTGCCACTAAAAAAGATCACTTTCCACTACCTTTTGTAGATCAAGTACTAGACTCACTGTCTAGCAAAAGATATTTTTCCTTTTTGGATGGTTACAGTGGGTACAATCAGATAAAAATTGCCCCTGAAGATCAAGATAAGACCACTTTTACCTGTCCATGGGGAAAATTTGCTTATTCGGTCTTGCTTTTTGGCCCATGCAATGCGCCAGCAACATTTCAAAGAGTAGTAATTAGTATCTTTGCTAATATATCTCATGAATGTATGGAGATTTATATGGATGATTTCACTACCTATGGAGTCACATTTGAAGAAGCACTAGTAAATTTAGAAAAAGTATTGAAAAGGTGTAGAGAGAAAAATTTGTCTCTAAACAATGAGAAGTGTTTTCTAATGATGGAAGAAGGTATTGTTCTAGGTCATCATGTTTCAAAGAATAGAATTCAGGTCGACCCTGCTAAAATTGAAGTAATTTAGAATTTACAAACTCCTGCAAAATAGAAAGATGTCAGAAGTTTTCTTGGTCATGCAGGGTATTATAGAAGGTTTATTAAAGATTTCAGTAAAATTGCCAGTCCACTTTATGCTTTGTTAACAAAGGATTCCCAATTTGAGTGGACAGAGGCCTGTGAAAAATCCTTCCTACAACTAAAGGACTTGCTTACTAAAGCCCCTGTTCTTCAAGGTTCAAAATGGAATTTGTCTTTTCACATACATGCTGATGCTTCTAACTTTGGCATAGGAGCAGTTCTGAATCAAAAAGAAAATTCAGTTGAACATGCTATTTACTTTATCAACAAGAACCTTCAAAGTCCTGAGCTCAACTATACTGTCACAAAAAAGGAGTTGCTTGCAGTAGTGTATGCTTTGAATAAATTTAGGCATTATGTTACAGGTTATCAGATATTCATCCATATTGACCATGCAGCAATCAAGTATCTGATGAACAAACCTGCCATCTCTGGTAGGTTGGCACGTTGGCTCCTATTGTTACAAGAATTTGACATTTTCATAATTGACAAACCAGGGAGAGCTAATGTTGTAGCTGACTTTTTATCAAGACTTCAATCAGCTGCACCTGTTGAACATGAGATCATTGATGATAGGTTCCTAGATGAACACTTGTTTTCCATCGCTGCACATATACCTTGGTATGCAGACATTGCCAATTATCTAGCAGCTACCAGAATACCAGACCACTTTTCTCCAAAAGAAAAGAAATTGTTAATAGAGAAAAGTTTTAACTTTTCCTGGATTGCAAATAGTTTGTTCTATACTGGATCTGATCAAGTAATGCAAAGATGTGTAAGAGAAGATGAAACTTATGACATATTACATGCTTGCCATGATGAACCATGTGGAGGACATTTTGCAGCAAAAAGAACATCAATGAAAGTTCTTACAACAGGGTACTACTGGCCAATATTACATAAGGATGTTGTGGCCTATACAAGAAAATGTGACAGATGCCAGCGCATGGGAAGACCAACTAAGTCCGATGAAATGCCACTATATCCGCAGATAATAGTCACCCCTTTTGATAAATGGGGGATGGATTTTGTAGGGCCAATTGATCCACCATCAAATGGAAAGTCATACATTCTAGTTTGCATGGACTATGTAACAATATGGGTCGAGGTAGCAGCTATGACTCATGCCCGAATAACAAAGTTGCTGAGTTTCTATATGAACAAATTTTCATAAGGTTTGGAATTCCCAAAGAGCTTGTAACTGATCAAGGAGCTCAGTTTACGTCAAATCTGATCACTGCACTAATGAATGACTATAAAATCAAACATAGGAAGTCCAGCCCTTATCACCCTCAAGCCAATGGTCAGGCAGAGGTAACAAACAGAGAAATTGAGGTGATCCTCACAAAGACAGTGCAGATCCATAGAAAAGATTGGAGCAATAGACTTCCTGAAGCAGTTTGGGCTTACAGAACTACATGGAAAACAACAACTGGGTTTACACCTTTTGAACTGCTTTATGGAAAAACAGCCATGTTACCCATAGAATTTGAACACAAAACTTTGAGGACAGCTCTTGAACTCAATATAGACATATCTGTAGCATAGAAGGATCGTCTCCTACAGCTAAATGCTTTGGACAAAATGAGAAAAGCCGCCCAGGCAACATACAGAAGCAATCCAATAGCAAAGGAAGAAATGGCATGATCAACACATTAAAACCAGGAAATTTTCTGCTAGAGATTGGGCTCTGTTATATGATTCCAGATATCAAGAAAACCAAGGTAAGCTCACAACATGCTAGCTTGGCCCCTATGAAGTTGAAAATGTGTTCGACAATGGAGCTGTACAGCTAGTAACAATAGACCCAGTCCTCTTCAAATTGCTAGTGAATGGCCACTGCCTCCAGTTGTACCACAAACTAGTCTCCAAGGAAGAATTCATGCAGCAGTTCATTCAGGTTCCTCCCACTACTCTTCCTGCAGCCGAAGGCTTTAGCATTTCTCCTGCAACGTTACCGTGATTTTCAAAACAAGCATGCTCATAATAAAGGTTTTCTTTTAAAAAGGAAACCCCTTTTTCTCCATTCTCAATTATCGCCCCCATTTCACTTCTTTATCTTCCGTCCAACCATTCCATCCGTTCATTTCATCCGCCCATCTCACCCATCCACGTCATCCATCCGCATCAGCCTTAATTAAGATATATTTCCCACTTGTCAATTCATGCAGATGTCGTCATCTTTCTTCACACGTACGTGCAATTATCAAAGGTATGCCATATCTTTTCTTATCGCATATTTGATTTATTTCATTCTATTCATTTACTGCTATGCATGTACCAGTCATTATTACCCGAACCTCTACCTGTTCTTTACAACATGTGAGGACACATGTCATACTTTAAGTAGGGGGCGGAGTAATCTATCATTTAAAATCTGTCTTTTTGTCGCTGCCATAACTACAAAATAATCTTTCTTTAATACTTTTCTAGTACTTTCCAAATATGCTCGCATGTCCTTCTTTATTGCATGATTTTCGATTAAGACTACTTGTACAAAGAGTTCATTTTTGGAAAAAGAAAGAAATGTGATGGCACGAAAGAAGAAAAACTAGAGCAGAAAGGGAAACAAAGAATTTGAATCTTTAGCAAGGAATTGAGTTCAACTAAAGGAAAACTACAAACATGGGTGTTCAGTTGGTGCGACATGAGCCTGTAGTTCATGAAATGTTATTGCAAAATCTGCAAACAGTCCATGCATTCAGCCTCTGTGGGTGGTTAAATTATTTCTTGAGCTTAAATGATTTTGATGAAAAGGCTGCTGGAGAATTTTTGAGAACTCTTTCTGAAGGGAGAGCTATCGTATGGGGTCTAACGGTTGTTGCAACTGAAAACAGAATTGTAGAAGTAACTGGGCTTCTAGCCATTGGAGAAAAATTTTCTTCAGACGCTGCAGCTGCAAGGGCTGAGTTTTCAATACCTACTGATGGACCTCTGGAAGTTTCCAAGCAGGGATGCAAGCACGTATCATTGCCTCCTCCTTATTCAGAGTATTCTACTTACATAATTAGGTATTTGACCTATGAAGGCCATTTTTCCTATCTGCATTCTCATCATTTTAAATTATTGAGCCATATGAGGCATGGGTTAGTTATAAATGTTTCGAATTTCTTGTTAAAATTTTTAGAACAAAGTGCCCACGGAACTCAACAGGGAAACGATAATTTCGTCGCTCATCATGGCCTTATTAAATTACTGATTGAGCGCTCTTTGAGGGATGTCTCACCTCTCTCCTGGCAACAATTTGTTTCCCAAAAGAGTTTGCAAATTCCACAACCCTCTAGGGTACTTACCCCACGGCCTCAGAAAAAGAAGAAAGAAATTGCATCTACTAGCAAAACAGGGTAAGGGTCATCTACTCCTGTAGCACCTGGTCCTGTAGCTTTCGCACCTGAATCCTCTGCTGGGGTACAAACTAAGTCTGCCACTAGGAGAGAGAAGGGAAAAACAAAGGTAGAAGGATCCCCAAAATCTAACTCTCGTTCTCAGAAAAGGCAATGCCCTTCTCCTGCAGCACCTTCCCCTGCAGCTGTTTCTCCTGTAGCAACACCTGTTGCTATTACTAGTTCACCATCATCCTCTGGTAGGGCAAAGCCCTTTGAACAAACAAGGAAGAGGAAAGCTATCGGAACACCTCCTGCAGCCGCATCAGTACCAAGAAGGGTTTCCGCAAGGAAACAATCTAAGACCTCTCCTGTTTTACCACAACCAGAGGTGATTGTAATTTCAGAAGGGTCTGTTAAGTCTGAATTTAATGTTTTCTCATAATGTGTCCGAGAATGCTGCCCAGAGTTCATTCGTTCCTGAAGAGGAACAAGTTGAGACAAAAGAAACAAGGTATAATGAGCAAGGGTTACCAAATCTTGATGATTTGGCTACTGCTGCTATGCAATTTTCGGAGAAAGCATAGACTTCTCCACCACAACAACAAGAAGAATTTATCTTGTAGCAAGAGAAAGAACAGACTGAACAATTGAATGTGCCTAGTGAAGTTGTATTCCACCCTGCAATTTGTAAAGCCATTGTTGTGTATAAGAGAAAGTTTTTAATTGAGTTTCGGGAATATGTTAAAGCTAATTGGGAAACAGTTACATTGCAAACCCCGACTTTTCGATACATAGCCCAGACTGACATACAACAAAGTCGATGGGGAATAGAAAAGAGGAAATTGAAAAAGAAAATTGAAAGTCAGAAGTAGGAAATTACTGAGTTGAAAGCAAAAATGGACGAAATGTTAAAAGTAACTGGTCAGATTATGAAATGTAGACCACCACCCAGAGTTTATGCTCTATGCCTTAAAGAACAGATTTTATGGTTCCAATTGATGAGAATTTCCAGAAACCAAGATCCTATAATTCATACTACCAAGGAATTCTATGAAGCATACCAGGCAGCCCCTAACTGGTTAAGGAATTCCTTGTGTGAATTCTATTTGCATGGCTTTTTAATACCATTTGAAATAGAATGGAATCCTCTTCCATATATTGGTGATATTCATTTGAGAGCATTTATGTCATGGGCAACAAATGAGGTGAATTATGGCAGGCAGTGGGAAACATATGAGGAAACTGAGAAAACAGAGCCTGTTCCATTACGTTCTCAAAGTTCAAACCCCCATGTAATGTTGAAAGATTGGTTTGATCTAACATATGGTATTAATAATGTTTCAGCAAGAGAGAAAATATTTGATATCAAAAAACAAGTATATGATGAATTCCAGGCACAACAATATTTATTTTGCAGATTGGCATTCACCAGAAGTGAGAAAAGATGGGAGAGATTAACTATTGGGTTAAGAAAATCAGAACCACATGGTCCCCTAAATTTCACAGCAGCTCTCAAACGAACCAGCAGATATATTCAATTGGGACTTCAAACAAGATTTGAACTGTGGTTGCCGCTGACATTCAGACCCCCTGTGCTAATGTGGCCACTTTATCCTCACCAGGCTACAAATCTTAACAATGAATTAGAAGACCAAAGGTTTGAAAAATGCCGAGATTTCAAAGGATTTTATTACAAGTTTAAAAATCCGTTTCAAAGTCATGCAACAACCACCGACTTCAAAGAAACCACTAGGAAAGTTAATGCTGGAGGACAAGCATTGGACTAAGTAGGGGGCAGTGATGAGCTTAAAATATGCTCATAATTTGGATGTTATGATAACCTTTTAAATGCCTTTACTTTTGTTATTTCATGGATGTTCAAACTTTGTTGAAACCTTTTTGGGATATCCTGTAGCAAGATACTTTTATATTCCTGCAGCTCATTGTGTTGACTTGATTGCATTTATTGCCCCGTTGACTCCCTGAAATGACTAGTATATCGTATACAGTTTTTGAATGATGAAGTAGATTTAAATGTGTGATTAATGAATAGATATCATGTATGTGCCATACGTCTTTTTCTGTTGCTTGTTACCTTTTGTTTCGCAGGTTGTTGAAGAACGATCGAGTCAAGCACAGCCAATCTCGGCCTTGCAGTAAAGTCCATTTCTTGCACGACTTCGAGGGAGCTCCGACAAGGATTCTTTGACTGAACCATGGGAAAGAATTTTAATGGCAATTAATTGGGAAAGAGTGGAGTGCTAGATTCTCTCTCTCGATCGGGTTGACCGCATAAATTCATTTATGAAGTTTGTTCCTTGACTCAGGGATATATTTCACTCCCACGTCTTTCTTTGATGGAGTTAGTTAGTTAGTTGCTCTCCTGTTTTTAAATAAAGCTCTCTCCTGCGCGAGAGAGAAGGGAGGAAATGATAGATAGAGTAAGATAGAATCAGAATAGTAGTTATCATGTAAGAATCAATATGATAATGAAAGACAAAATCTGTTTAACCAGAGACAGAGTTTGTTGTTAGTTTCCACATCAACAAAACAATGTATATCATTTTGTTTTTATGAATAAAGTTCAATGAAGTTCTGAGTTTAGCATCTGCGTAATCAGGACATGCTTGCTAAGGGGGCCCACTCAGTAGGCATCTGTAGTTAGTTAGTTAGTTGTTCTTTCCTGTTAAAGCTTCAGTTTGCTTTCATCTTTAAAGTTTTTATACAAACTCAGCTTTACATTGCTCCTGCAGCACAAGGAATCCATCACTGTGCCTGTTCCTGCAGCATAAGGCTAGTTCATAGTTTGTGTTTCAGTTGTAGTTACCATGATTTTTGTTTTAATCAAATCATAGTTGAGTTAAAGAGCTTTGCATTACCTTCCTGTAGCGTAGTTAGAATTTCTTTCCAATATGTATTTTTGCTGAGATTTGACCAAAATGAGTTCCCAGTGCATATATTTTGCTATGCCATTTTAGGTATACGTCCCCTGGTTTGACAAGTAAATGAACATCTACGGAGAGAGATATTGGTCACCTGTTGGAATGCCCAATTCCCAGGAAAGGTTTTACTGTGATTTTCATATCCTTTTGTGGGCGCGACCAGGAGGCTAAGAAGGTGATCCATGAACAAGAGTTTGTTTCATTCAATCCTTAACATTAACTATCATTAAGGTGGAGAAATTTTTGAGGTGAGAAATTTAGTGAAATATTACTTAATATTCTAACTAGAGATATTACATACTAATCATGAAGTGTGAGTTCATATGACTCACTGATATATAATGATAAAGTATTACATAATTAAAATTGTAAAAAACACTACCTACTTGATATTAAATTTATTATTATTCTAATGTGCAAAGAATAAACAAGATTATCTAGGAATTAAATCTGTTACGGTTTCATCATTAATAGATGGATGGATTGAATGAGTGATCGGTGAAGTAGTTGAATTTGTGCCTATAATTCTAGAGGTTGGAGAGTTTAAAAGCATTGATGTACATCAATCATTGATGGCCAGATTAATACATCTACTTGTGCACATAAAAGGCCCACATGAATGCATCTTAAAACTTACTCATTGGATATGCTTTCTACTATTTCTTTGTAAATCACATCCACAATATTTCCTCTCGCAAAGGATTTGCATACCTAAACAAGAATGACTAATACTCATCTTGATGAGATATATAATATAATCTACCTCTCTGTCTGGATTCTCTATATTACACAGAGAGAAATGGGGGTGATGGGGGAGGAGATTACAATCTTGTATCAGGATGTAGATTTATTTTCTGACCATATTAATGTAACGAAAATGAACCAAAATTTTTCTTGATTAATTTGTTCTAATACCCTAACTAGCAAGGAATTTTGTTGATACAACTGTAGCACAAGTTCAAGAAAACTTCACCACAAAAATACCAGTCTTCAAGAGTGCTCGCATCCATAATTCTTTCTCAAAGATGACTTCTTCCTCCGTCCAAGCTCTTATTGTTGTTGACAGAGGTCCGGGCATCACCGTTTACACAACCCATTTTGGGCTCCCTTGCGGTCGTTCCCCCGTTCCCCACTGCGGCCATGTTTTTCACACCAATGATTGCTACAGAGGCGGGACGAATGAGATAGGCAGGATTTTGTAAAGAGGCGGGATTTTGGTCTTTTCTTTTTTTTTTAAGTAATGCATGCGATCGTCAGAATTTTGACGAACACGGGAACTTTTTCTAAAAAACCCTAATGTCATTGGATTATCGTCGGAATTCCAACAAAATCGGGCATTTTTTCAAAAAAAAATCAAGTTTGATCACAATATACCTTCTCTCTCAGAAACCTCCATCGAAATTTTAGGCTAAATGTATTAGTGCACCAATTCACTATTCTTTCCTTTGAATTTGCACACTCCATTCTTGAATTCTAGAGTGAGTCCATTGTCATTAAGCTGGGAAACACTCTATAGATTGTGTCTGAGACCTTCCACCCAATACACATTTTCAGCACTACTCTTTCCATTCAGAGAGATAGACCCTTTGCCTTTTACCAAACAATGTGCATCATTACCAAAACAAGCCACACCACCATCATACTCTTCCAGAGATAGGAACTTACTCCGGTCACCAGTCATATGGTGAGAACAACCACTGTCAATAATCCAATCATTGAAATTATCAAAGTGGGAGATAAGAGATTTCTTGTCTAATACATCTTCTTTGACTGCAACAAACACAATGTCTTCATTTTCTTCATCTTCAGAGTCCTCATTTGTGACACCTTCATCAACTGCTACAAAACAGTTTCTCCAGTTTCCTCCTTTGAACTTCTTGAACCTTTCTAGTTTGTCCTTGTTATCACCATTGAGATAGTTTATATCAATGTGTCCAATCCAGTTACAAGAAAATCATTTCAAAGGGAGCTTACCTTTGTATTTACCAGTTCCCTTGGGAAGTCTCTTAGCAAGAAGAGCTTCGAACTCCATAAGGATCTCCTCATCATCCATTTCTTTGCTTTGCCTTGGTTCACCGTTGGTGCTTGCTTCTTTACCTTTTCTGGATGGTGCAGCAGATGCCCTAAAAGTTGACTCAGTCTTCTGAATACTGCCATCATAATTATTTAACTCATAGGCGATCAACTCTGCAATGATGGAGTGTAGGGATACCTTTGTCTTGTCTAATGATCTCAGCTCCTGAATAGAAGCAACCGTTATTGCATAGAATGGTAATAAGGATCTCAAGACTTTGCTTACAACAGTGGAGTCCTCAATTTTTCCTCCTGCACTCTTGATGTCTCCAACCATGGTTTTGATTCTTATTCCATATTGTTGGATGGTTTCTCCTTCAACCATCCGCGTGTCTTCAAACTTTCCCCTAAGGCTCTCCTCCTTGGCTTGTTTTACATGCTCATCACCACCATAGATACTCTCCAGAGCTTCCCATACTTCTTTCAGATTATCTTTATCTTGGACATCAATGAACCAATGTTAGAAAGATTGCTGATTAGGGCTTCCATGACTTGCCCATTCTCTTGAATCTCTCTCTTCTAATCATCGGTGAGAGTACCAGTAGGGATAACATAAGCATTCTCAACGTAGTTCCAGTGTTGAGCACCCTTGCTTCTGATGTATATCTTCATTCTGTCCTTCCATACTTTGAAGTTGTCTTGGTTGAACTTTGGACCTTCCCTCTTCATCATTAGACAAGGATCTTTTCCCCAAGCGGTTAGGCTTATAACACAGAGGAACTAGATGACGCTCTGACACCAATTGATAACTCAATAATGAATGGATAGTACCAAACCGGTACTGAGAGGGGGGGGTGAATTAGTACAGACAAAAACACTCTCCTTAACCGCTTTGTCTGCAGACACTGCACTTTGGCAAACAAAAGGTAACACCGGTCTTAAACAGAGTACAACCGACAAAACCCAGAATAACTAAGACAAGCATAAACCGGTTGATACTTATCACTTCATAAAATCTAATACTTCATTTCCATTTCACCCTAGTACATGAATAGGTAATCTATCATTAGAAATATATATAAACAACTAGATCAACATGATCTACCTTCAAGCACAAATCACTTAAACCATCACATGAAAAACACTACACATGACACATAGATTTTTCACGCGAAAACCCAACTGGGAAAAACCACAGTGGGAATGAATACCCACAAGCTATTTTTGAACTCTTTAGAAGTTTGCTCTGTTAGGAGCCTTGTCCGATTAGAGATATTACAATAGGTTCTGTTAGGAATCGATCCTGTTAGGGATTACCCAGTTAAGGGATGGCTAGAATACCTGGTTAAGGGTTAAACCCTGTTAAAGGTTACCTTGTTAGAGGATTTCAAGAACTCAATGGTTTTGAGTCACCCTCTTAAAGGATTTACAGCAAGCTGGTTAAAGCTACCTTGTTAATGGATTTCTAACTGTTGAAGTGGTTAGAGATCAACAGGTATTACAATGACCTGGTAATAGCACTCAATGCAATTGCAGATCCTCTTTAGCTCCTCTTCACCTTCTACACTTACACTCTGCAGGTATCACTTCTCTCCTCTAGTCTGGCAAGAATCACGTATCAATTCTCTTGGATACACACACAACATTTGTCAGTGACCTCAAAAAGAAACACAAAATCGACCTTATAGGAAACAGATAGGTCGGTAACATAAACCCTAAACCCTAAGAAATTTAGATTAAGAAATTCAAACATTTCAATCCTGACCATTGAGCCCATACCATTGAATACAATAGTCTTGAACATATCTCAAGACATTCTCCATCGTTCATTATGCACCGCTTTCATGGCGGTAAGAAACCCATCACCGTTTACAGACTTTGCACATTCCCAAGGTGGATAGGAGCAATCTCCTTCATGCAAGATCCTTCATGCGCACAAGGCTGATGTGGCAAAACAATCTATTCTTCATTATAATGCTAACTTATCACACAAAGTCAACGGTTGAGTCACATAGGCTTGAAACACTTCAACCGGAAACCCTGAAGTTGAGACTACCAACCGGTAGTCATACAAAGCTTCCATGTACCAGTTCCCATACCAACATGTTAGTTCACCTTGAACAAACATACTGCTTCACTTTGGCACATATACCGGTTCACAATGTTATACCGATTCTCACATATACCGGTTCTCTTTTCAGCATATACCGGTTCTCACATATACTGGTTCTCTTTTCAGCATATTGACATCAATGACAACATACAGTGTCATCATGTCCTCATTGGTCTTAAAAATTGTTTTCCACTCATTACGAGGTCTGATTTTAATTTGATGGTAGCCACTCTTGAGATCTATTTTGGAAAAGTAAGAAGCGCCTCCTAAATAGTCGATTAGATCCTCAATTCTTGGTATAGGGAACCTATACCTTATAGTTATCTTATTGATGGCCTTTGAGTCAGTGCACATCCTCCACTCTCCTCCCTTTTTAGGTCCACTCATATCTTTATTTCTTTATTTTGCTGGGGAGTCATTTTGTATGCATCATTGTTGGGCAAACTAGCCCTTAGAGTGAAGTCAATCATGTGGCTAATGTCTCTCTTTGGTGGCAAAGTGTTAGGAATTCCATCCACCACAATCTCCTCATATGTCTTCAACAATGTCTTCACCTCCAAAGGCAATTCTTTTTCTTTCTTTTCTACTACTAAAATAGTCAGTGGTTTTACAATGACTACAAATCCTATGTTCTCCTCTTCCAAAATCTTCAAGAATTATTTTTCATTCACCAACATTGCATTAGGGCTTTCATGAGTAGCTTTTTCCTCCTCTTGAAATGGTGTGAGAGTGAATGCGATCCCATCCTTATCAATAAAATAAGTGGTCTTTCTCCCATCATGTTTGGCCTTTCTATCATATTTCCAAGGCCTCACTAAAAGCAAGTTACAAACATCCATATGGATAATTTCACACATCTTACCCTTGTATTCTCCTCTGTGAAATTCCACCCAACATTTTTAATCTACAAGGACATGTTGCTCCTTATTCAAACAAGAGAAATTATAGGGAGTGGGATGTGGTATCCTTTGTAGTTTCAACTACTCTACCATATCAAGTGAAACCAAGTTATCTGTGCTACCCAAATCAACAACAACCTTGCAAAATTTACCTTTTACATGTGGTTCTGAAAAGATATTTTCTTTGCGGAGGTTAATTATGTTGGATATTGTTGGCATATGATGAACTGGCATGATGATATGATGATAATGTATGTTGTCATTGATGTCAATAAGTGCAAGTGAACCGGTATACAGATTGGAAGAAGATGGTGAACCGGGATGATGAGATGTAGTGAACTAGTGTCGGGGTTTCACTAAGTGTGACTGCCGGTTGGTAGTCTCAGCTCTAGGGTTTCCAGTTTGGCAATCTAGCTTGTGCGATGCAATTGATGACATCCTGTGATGAGTTAGCTAAGAGATGAAGATGAGATCGAGATGCCACATCAGTTTTGTACGTGTGAAGGATTTCCTTGAGGATCTTGCATGTGAAGATCGATTGCATTAACTATCTACCTTGGGAATGATCATTCTTCTTAGTGGTATGAGAAGAGAGCATGATGGGTTACAGATTCCCATGTGCGGTGAAGAATGGATGATGCAGATGGACTTGTGACCTATTTGAGATTGTATTGTTCTATGCAAAGTGTTTGGATGGTCAGGATTGGATTGCTTGTACTGTAAACCTAAATTCTTAGGGTTAAGGGTTTATGCTACCGGCCTAATTGTTGTATATAAGGTCGATGATGTTTGTTATTGTTTGTGTTGGAAAATGTTGTGTGTGTGTATTCGAGTGATGAGATACTTGCCAGACCAGTAAGAGGAAAACTACAGAGTGTGATTGCAGACTAGAGGAAATGAAAAGGATCTGCCTTGGCATGTAGTGTTGTTATCATATTAGAGTTTTTACCTATTGTTTCTAACCATTTCAACAGTTGGAAAATCCCTTTACTGGGTAGCTTTAATAGGCGTATTGTTAATCTTCTAACTGGGTGACTCAAGATCATTGAGTTCTTCAAATCCTCTAACAAGGTAACCTTTAACAGGGTATATAGCCATCCCTTAACCGGGTGATCTTTAATAGGATCAGTTCCTAACAGAACCTTATTGTAAAGTCTTTAACCGAACTAGGCTCCTAACAGAGCGAGATTCAGAAGAGTTCAAAAATAATCTTGTGGGTATTCATCCCCACCGTGGTTTTTCTGATTTGGGTTTCCACGTGAAAAATATGTGTGTCATGAGTTGTGTATTTTTCATGTGATGATTAAGTATTCTTTGTTTGAGTGATTATGCATGCAGAGCTAATAGTTTATGGTGTTGTTGATATACCACATGCATATGTTTATGGGTGAAGTAGTTATCAAGTATTGAATGTATTTGAAGTGTTCAATCTTACCGTTTTATGTTGTCTAAAGTCTTAATGTGTTTAACCGACATTGCCATGGTTAAGTTCAGTGATGAAGTCAAACAGTCAGTGTTGTTTTAACTTGATAAGTTGTTGAGAAAGTTTTTGTCTGTATTGATTCACCCCCCCCCCCTCTCAGTACCGATTAGGGTATTTGTTGTTCATCATTATTCATCAATTGGTATCAGAGAAACTCCAAGTCCTCGGTGATATAAGCTTAACCACTTGAGGTAAAAGATCCTGTTGTAATGATGAAGAGGAAAGGTCCTAAGTTTAATAGAGATAACTACAAAATATGGAAGGACGGAATGAAGATTTAAATCAAGAGTATGGGTGCTCAACACTGGAGCTATGCTGAGAATGCCTATGTGATTCCCACTAGCACTCTGACTGATGATCAGAAGAGAGAGATTCAGGAAAATGGGCAAGTCATGGAAGCCCTTATCAGTAGCTTGTCAAATATTGAGTTTATTGATGTACAAGACAAGGACACTCCTAAGGATGTATGGGACACACTAGAAACCATTTATGGTGGTGATGAGCATGTAAAGAAAGCTAAGGAAGAGAGCCTTAGATGAAAATTTGAAAACATGAGGATGGTTGAAGGAGAGACCATTCAGCAATATGGCATAAGGATTAAGATTGTGGTTGGAGATATCAAAAGCACTAGTGGAACGATTGGGGATTCCATTGTTGTCAGTAAAGTCTTGAGATCATTGTTACTAGTCTATGCAATCAAAGTTGTTGCTATTCAGGAACTAAGGTCTATTGATAAAACCAAGGTATCCTTAGACTCTATCATTGCAAAGTTGACTGCATATGAGTTGAATAGCTATGATGGCAGTGTTTAGAAGACCGAGTCAGCCTTTAGAGCATCTGTTGCACCATCCAGAAAAGGAAAAGAAGTTGGTACTAGTTATGAATCCAGGCAATGCAGAGATATGGATGATGAAGATATTTTGATAGAGTTTGAAGCTCTTCTTGCTAAAATACTTCCAAAACGAACTCGTAAATATAGAGGTAAGCTTCCTTTAAAATGTTTTTCCTGCAATAAGATAGAACATATAGTTGTTAATTGTCCTAACAGTGATAATAAGGATAAACCAAAGAGGTTTAGAAAGTATAAAGAAAGAAGTAGAAGAAATTATCTTGTTTCTATGGATGAAGGTGTTACTGATGTAGAATCAGAGGATGAAGAGAATGGAGGCATAGTGTTTGTAGCTATAAAGGAAAAAGTGTCTAACAAGAAAGCCGTTGTTTCTCACATTGACAATTGTAATGAGTGGATTATTGATAGTGGGTGTTCTCACCATATGACTGGTGACCAAAGAAAGTTTCTGTCTCTAGAAGAATATGATGGAGGCGTTGTCTAGTTTGGCAATGATGCACCATGCTTGGTGAAAGGTAAAGGATCCATTTCACTAAATGAAAAGAGAAGTGCAGATGATGTCTACTAGGTAGAAGGTCTTAAGCATAACCTTTTGAGTGTTTCTCAGTTGAATGACAAAGAACTCACTCTGGAGTTCAAAGGTGGAGTCTGTAGTATAGTTGGAAAGAGTGGTGAACTTATTACCACCAGTAAGCAGACCATAGGTAACTTATTTCAGTTGAATGCCATGATTAGTCA
Organism: Cryptomeria japonica; assembly: GCF_030272615.1. Lineage (NCBI taxonomy): Eukaryota > Viridiplantae > Streptophyta > Pinopsida > Cupressales > Cupressaceae > Cryptomeria > Cryptomeria japonica. The sequence continues at coordinate 671,310,936 of NC_081411.1, read as the reverse complement.
GTGTCTGATGGCTAAGTCTGATGATAGTTGGATATGGCATAGGAGACTCTATCATATAAAATTTGACAATATTGTTAAAGCCAGTAAGATCAAGGTAGTAAGAGGATTGACTCTACTGAACAAACTAGAAAATTCTTTGTGCAAAGAATGTCAACTTGGGAAGATGTCTTTCTCAACTTTCAAAGGTAATTCTTTTTCAATAGAGAACTTACTTGATCTTGTGCATACTAATTTGTGTAGTACTATGAAAACAAGAAGTATTCAGGGAGATAGGTATTTTATGATTTTTACTGATGACTGCTAAAGAATGATGTGGGTCACATTCTTGAAAGACAAGTCTGAAGCATTTGGAAAGTTCAAAGCTTTTAGAGCATTAGTGGAGAAGGAAAGTGGCCAAAGGATAAAGTGCCTAAGAACTGATCAAGGAGGTGAATTCACTTCTGATCAATTCGACAAGTACTGTGAAGAGAATGACATCAAGAGGCAATTGTCTTCCCCTAGGACACCACAATAGAATGGCATAGCAGAAAGGAATAACAGGACTCTAGTTAAAGCAGCTAGAACAATGTTGATCCAAGGAAAGGTTGCTCACACTTTTTGGAGAGAAGCGGTGAGTACTGTAGCCTATACTATGAACTAGGTACTCATCAAGAAAGGCAAAGATAAAACCCCTTATGAGTACTGGACTGGGAAGACTCCCACTGTGAGTTATTTTAAAGTATTTGGAAGTAAGTTCTATATCAAGAGAGGTGAGCATCTGAGAAAGTTTAAATGCTAAATTTGATGAAGGTATATTTCGAGGATATTCCACTAAGAGAAAAGCTCTCAAGTGATACAACAACAAAACTCAGAAAATTGTTGAGAGCATCAATGTCAGGGTTGATGAATCCCTTAAGAAACCTGAGGGAACTAGCAGTGAGCAAGTGGAAGGTAAACCAGGTGTAGCTTTCTGAGAACTGGTTACAAAAGAATCAAGAAAAGATCTCAGTGTTCCTTTACCAGTAGAAGTTGCGATAGGTGAAGAAGAAGATGGAGAAGAATAAGAAGAGGAAAAGCAAGAAGAACCAGCTAGAGTCATTCCTAGATATATGAAACTACATCATGATCCGAAGAAGATCATAGGAGATAAAGATGCAGGGATACTCACATGAAGAAAGGTGAAAGAGAACTCTTGCATGATCTCTGAATTGGAGCCTTAGACTATTAGAGAGGCACTTATACATGAAGACTGGACTAAGGTAATGGAAGAGGACCTAGATCAGATTGAAAAGAATGCAACATGGTCTTTGGAACCTAGACCGGAACACAAGAATGTCATAGGTACCAAATGGGTCTTCAAAAATAAGTTGAATGAAGAAGGCACAGTCAGAAGGAACAAGGCAAGGCTTGTATGCAATGGATATGCTCAGGAAGAGGGAGAAGACTATGCAGAAACCTTTTTGTGTATTGAAGAGAAGCAATGAATATAGTGGTTTACACATTCAACAAAGTTCACATCAAAGGTCAAACCGGTAAGGCCCCTCATGAACTTTGGTTTGGTAATACTCCTACTCATAAATATTTCAGAATATTTGGAAACAAATGTTATATTAGAAGAGATGAGTATATTGGCAAATTTGATCCTATAAGTGATGAAGGAATATTTCTTGGTTATTCATCTAAGAGCAAGGCATATAGATGTTTTAACAAAAGATTGTAGAAAATCAATGGGAGTGCAAATGTGAAGATTAATGAACAGTTTAGAGGTAATTCAAGGTCTATGGACTCTGAACTGGCAATAGAGATAATCACAAATGAACCTGCATTGAGTACACCGACATCATATGAGAATTCCACAGTGACTGAAGAACAAAAGCAAGTGAATACACCTAGGTATGTAAGATTGAATCACTCTAAAAGTCAGATAATTGGAAATAAGTATCAAGGAGTTATGACTAGAGGAAGACTAGAAAATGAAGAGGTATGTCTAATTTCTCAAATTGAACCAGTATCTATTTCTGAGGCATGTGAAGATAAACATTGGATTAAAGCTATGGAAGATGAATTGGAACAAACTAAAAATAATAACACATGGACATTGGTTCCCCTGCCTAAAAACAAAAATATAATTGGAACTAAATGGGTTTTTAGAAATAAACTTAATGAAGATGGTAAGGTAATCAGAAAAAAGTAAGACTACTATGTAAGGGATATTCACAGAAAGAAGGAACTCATTATAATGAAACCTTTGCACCGGTAGCTAGAATTGAGGTAGTCAGACTATTCTTGGCTTTTGCAGCACACAAGAACTATAAAGTATATCAAATGGATGTTAAATGTGCATTTCTGAATGGTGATCTTTGACAGATGACAAAGATATGGTTTGTAGGTTAAGGAAAGCTTTATATGGATTGAAGCAAGCTCCTAGTGCTTGGTATGCTAGATTGGACAAATATCTTTTGAATCTTGGTTACACTAAAGGTAATTCTGACAACAACTTATATTACAAAGTGACTAATGATGACATCTTGGTTATTGAAGTTTTTGTTGATGATATCATTTTTGGAGGAGAAGGTGGTTGTGTAAAGACTTTTCTAATAAGATGAAGGAAGAATTTGAAATGTCTATGATTGGGGAGATAAAATTCTTTTTAGGATTGTAGATTTCACAGACTAATAAAGGTATATTCATAAATCAATCAAAGTACTTGAAGGAGTTACTAAAGAAATTTGGTATGGAAAACTCTAAACCGATAAGTACACCTATGACTACAACAGATAAACTATCATTGAAAGATGAATCAACACCTATTAATCCAACAAGATACAAGTCTGTGATTGGAGGTTTACTGTATTTGACACAAACAAGACGTGATATTATGAATGTAGTATGTATTGTTTCAAGATTTCAGAGTAATCCTAAAGAAAATCATGAATCAGTAGTGAAAAGGACTTTCTGGTATCTACAAGGAACAACAAATCTTGGTTTATGGTATCCTAAAGATGACAATTTTGATTTATGTGCATACACCGATGCTAATTGAGGAGGAGATGTAGATGACAAAAAGAGAACCACTGACTGGGATTTTTTCTTGGTAGCAGATTCATTTCATGGTTGAGCAAGAAACAAAGTTGCACATCTTTATCAATAGCAGAATCAAAATATGTTGCAACAAAAACCAACTGTACTCAAGTATTATAGATTAAGCAAATATTGAAGGACATAAAGGTAAAATGCAAAGAACCTATAATCATTTACTGTGATAATATGGTAGCAACTGATATATCTAAGAATCTGGTATTTCACTCTAAAACTAAACATGTTTCTATCAAATTCAATTTTCTGAAAGAGAATGTTGAAGCAAAGGAAGTGAAATTGGTTTATGTGAATACTAAAGAGCAGATTGCAGATATCTTTAGTAAACCTTTGCCCAAGGAAACTTTTGAATATCTCAGAGAGAAGCTTGGGGTAATACCCTCACTGTTAGAGACTTAGACAGTTGGAGATTGGCATCAGACTAACAGATTTGAACAGAAAAACTTTTTTCCGACTTTGATGAGGAGAGCTACTTCTCAGGGGGAGTAGTAGGTAATAACAATTGGTATTTTGTAATAAGTTCTATGAACTGTTGTATCTGGTTTTGGTATTGCTTTGGCATTTGATGTCAAAGGGGGAGGGATATCTATGAAAAACACTTTATCCTTTGCAGAGAGATTATTCATTGGGGGAGAGATTGTTACTCTTTGTATCTGTATTTTGATTTATGGTTATTGATCTCTTTGGGAGATTGTTGGTTTTTTGTTTTTGGCATTTTGACTTTGGCAATTAGATGTTTTTCCATCTTGTGTTGCCATCAATGCCAAAAGGGGAGATTGTTGGTATTATGGATGTGTTGCATTGGTTTTGTCATTGATGTCAACACTTGTCATACTTATCAGCACTTATCATTTGGAGATCATTGGTTATATTCACCAGCATGTTCAGTGACTTATGTAAAGTCACCGGTATTTGGTTCACTGGCAAGTTATATTGTTCACCGAAATTGAGGATGACTTGGACACTTGGTTTTGGTGACTTGGTTATTGGTCTAATCGGGTTTGCATATTTTTTGTTACCTATAAATAGGTCTAGGTTATGGACCGACATGCGTTATCTCTTCCAAATCAACACGACGCCTTATGGAGATGATTTGTTATTATTGTAAATGCATTTGAGCTGACATGATGCATCAGATATTGATTCATTTGTAATTGGTTTTATTGTAATATTCTTAGTGAGCTGACCTACACAATTGGTCTTAGGTTTTGGTATTTATGTAAGATCTCATTTGTGAGATTGATATGGGAATGTAAGAAGGATTGTAATAAGGCATATGTGAATATAAGAAGAGCTATACACACAGACATCATTTGAAGATTCAAGGAAGGTTTGGAGAAGACAATCAAAGCTTAACTGGTACTTAATCCAGCATATGAAGATGATGTTTTGTGCAGTACATTATCATTGGATCTAACCATCCAATTGTAGTCAGTGTGACTCCCATCTTGTGATTGAGTAGTGAGCTCTAAGTAGCTGGCCTTTCTGCATGTGCAGACTCCATTTGTACACACATACTATCTGCAGTAGTATCATCTGATTGTGGGTAAGGTTTCCCATCGTGGTTTTTCCCCTTATAGGGTTTCCACGTACAAATATTTGTGTTATGTGTTGTGGATGTTATTTGTCTTTCTGTTTCATGCATTAAACTTTACCAACATTGTTATTAACTGTTAAACTGTCAACCGTCATTAAGTTTGGTTTACTGGTATTATGCATCAAGTTTAATTAAGTGTTAATTGGATTGAAATTAATAGACAACTGATTCACCCCCCCTTCTCAATTGCCTCCAGGTCCTAACAACTAGAAGGTGTTTGAATGCTACTTGCATTTGTAGCATTTATGGGATTCAAGGTATATCAGATGGATGTGAAGTCTGCATTCTTGAATGGAATCCTTTAAGAGGAGGTATATATAGAGCAACCAGATGGGTTTGTCCTATCAGAAGATAGTAACATGGTGTGTAGATTACACAAGGCCCTATATGGATTAAAACAAGCACCAAGGGCATGGTATGAATGATTACACTCTCATCTTGTGAAGATTGGGTTTGAGAGAACAAGTGAAGACATCAACATCTACCTGAAATCTGAAGGTGATCAGATTCTGAATTGTGAAGTATTTGTAGATGACATAATCTTTGGAGGAGATGATGAAATCAGCCATGCATTTGCAGATGTAATGAAGAAAGAGTTTGAGATGTCTTTGATTGGAGAGATAAAATTCTTCATTGGTCTATAGATTCCGCAAATGAAAGAGGGTGTCTTTATTACCCAGTCCAAGTATGTCAAAGAGGTATTGAAGAATTTTGGCATGGAGGAGAGCAAACTGGTTGGTACACCGATGGTGACCGGCTGTAAATTGACTAAGGAAGATGATTCAGAGTTGGTGAATGAGAAAGAGTACCAGTGAATGATCGGTAAGCTGCACTATGTGGTACACAACAGACCAGATATTGCTCATGCAGTGGGCATAGTAGCTCATTTTCATAAATGTCTTAGAGAATTCGACTTGGTAGCTATCAAGTGGATTCTTAGATATCTGAAAGGAACAATTGACTATGGACTGTGGTATCCATATAATGGTGACTTTAATCTCAAAGTGTATACCGATGCCAATTAGGCATGTAATATGGATGACCATAAGAGCACAACTGGTGGAGCATTCTTTCTTGGTGGTAGACTAGTTTCATGGAGAAGTAAGAAGCAGAGCTGTATTTCCCAGTCTATAGCTAAAGTAGAATATGTGGAAGCATTTATGAATTGCACTCAAGCAATCTGGATGAAACATGTATTGGAAGGTTTCAAAGTACCTATATCTGAACTGGTGAATATATTTTGTGACAATAGAAGTGCAATAAATATTTCCAAGAATCTGGTATTGCATGCTAGAACTAAGAACATTGAGCTTAAGTATCACTTCTTGAGAGAGAAGGTTCAGAATAAGGAGGTTGTACTAGAACATGTTTCTAGTAAGGAGCAGCTAGTAGACATATTCACTAAGTCCTTACAGAAGACTATATTTACCTATTTGAGAGGTGAATTAGGGGTTCTGCCCCTTTATGAAGTCAACTAAAGTTGTGTGCTCTGCATCAGTCAGGTACTATAGTGACAAATATTTCACTATTGATGTGTTGAAGGATGCCACTCCATAGGGGGAGCAACATAGTGGAGAATGGAAGCTTGTGCCTCCACTTTGGCATTGTTGTCAAAGGGGGAGAAGGTATCTGATCTATGGAGGAGAAGATATCTGATGATGCAGATACATTGGTCTATGTTGTTTATATTTGCAATGATACACTGAGTATTTCCATCAATGCCAAAGGGGGAGATTATTGGAGATTCTTGGCATATGATGAATTGGCATGATGATATGATGATAATGTATGTTATCATTGATGTCAATAAGTGCAAGTGAACCGGTATGCATATTGGAAGAAGATGGTGAATCAGTATGAAGAGATGTAGTGAACCGGTGTCGGCGTTTCACTAAGTGTGACTACCGGTTGGTAGTCTTAGCTCTAGGGTTTTCGGTTTGGCAATCTAGCTTGTGCAATGAAACTGATGACATCCTACGATGAGTTAGCTAAGAGATGAAGATGAGATCGAGATGCCACGTCAGTTTTGTACGGGTGAAGGATTTCCTTGAGGATCTTGCATGTCAAGATCGATTGCATTAACTATCTTCTTCGAGAATGATCATTCTTCTTAGCAGTATGAGAAGAGAGCGTGATGGGTTACTGATTCCCATGTGTAGTGAAGAATGGATGATGTAGATTGACTTATGATCTGTTTGAGATTGTATTGTTCTATGCAAAGTGTTTGGATGGTCAGGATTGGACCCCTTGTATTGTAAACCTAAATGCTTAGGGTTTAGGGTTTATGCTACCAACCTAATTGTTGTCTATAAGATCAATGATGTTAGTTATTGTTTGTGTTGGCAAATGTTGTGTGTGTGTATTCAAGTGATGAGATACTTGCTAGACCAGTAAGAGGAAAACTGTAGAGTGTGATTGCAGACTAGAGGAAATGAAAAAGGATCTACCTTGGCATGTAGTGCTATTATCAGATCAAATTTTTTACTTGTTGTCTTCTAACCATTTCAACAGTTGGAAAATCCCTTTACTGGGTAGCTTTAATAGGCTTATTGTAAATCCTTTAACCGGGTGACTCAAGATCATTGAGTTCTTCAAATCCTCTAGCGGGGTAACCTTTAACAGGGTTTCAACCTTTAATAGGGTATATAGCCATCCCTTAACCAGGTGATCTTTAACAAAATCAGTTCCTAACAGAACCTTATTGTAAGGTCTTTAACCGGACTAGGCTCCTAACAAAGCGAGCTTCAAAAGAGTTTAAAAACAAGCTTGTGGGTATTCATCCCCACCGTGGTTTTTCCCATTTGGGTTTCCACGTGAAAAATCTGTGTGTCATGACTTGTGCATTTTTCATGTGATGATTAAGTATTCTTTGTTTGAGTGATTATGCATGCAAAGCTAATAGGTTATGGTGTTGCTGATATACCACATGTATATGTTTATGGGTCAAGTAGTTATCAAGTATTGAATGTATTTGAAGTATCCAGTCTTACTAGTTTATGTTGTTTGAAGTCTTATTGTGTTTAACTGACATTGTCATGGTTAAGTTCAGTGATGAAGTCAACCAGTCAGTATTGTTTTAAGTGATAAGTTGTTGAGAAAGTTTTTGTCTATACTTTTTCACCCCCCCCTCTCAGTACCGATTAGGGTATTTGTTGTTCATCATTATTCATCAAATTCACCATAGGAACATTTATCAATGCTCTCCTCATCCTAAGATATTCACCAACTTCTGGACTAGGATGCTGTGAGGGAGAGTTTACACTCTCATTGTTTTCTTCTTGTACAAACTGATTTCTTCTTTCCCCATCTAATGAAGTGGAAGTCTGATTTTCCTTGCATTGTCAAGCTTGATGGCCAATATTTAATATTTATAGCATCTCCCTGTGAATCTACTTAACCTTCTACCTTGAACTCTAAATTTGCCTCTATTTTTTGGTCTCCTTCCTCTAAATCCACCTCTTTTCTCTATCCATTGTTCTTGAGTGCTGCTTCTTTCTCCTTAAAGTTTTTGGGTCTTCTCTTTGTCATTAAAAGTACCTCTTCTTATGAAACCTTTGTCTCTTCCCCTTCTCTTCTTATCTTTCTTCCTCTTCAACTTGCCCTCAGCCTTGATGGGCAATTGGTAGAAGTCTTCTACCATTCTTGGAGTAGTCAAACTCAATTCATCTTGGAGGTTGAATCTCAACCCATGCATTTATCTAGCCACCTTCTCCACCTCCTCCTCCATGTGGTCTTCCTTGATTCTTAACTTGTAGAATTCCTTAGTATATGATTTGACATCCATCTCCTTTTTCTTGATATTTTGAAGTTTTCTATACATTTGCATGACATGATCACTAGGTAGGAACTTTCCTTTGATCTTAGCAACCATCCTATCCCATGAAACAATATTTGGCTTGCCCTTCTTTCTTCTCTCTTCTTGGACATAGTCCCACCATATAAAACCATAACCTTTCAACTTTGTCTTAGCAAATTTTGCCCTTTGTTCCTTATCGGGTACACCCTCATACTCAAAGTAGTTATCAAGTGCTCCTATCCAATCCAACACTTCTTCACTATCTAGTTTACCCTCGTACGTGGGTAACTTCATCTTGATTTTGTGACCATCTCCCTTCACTACCTTCAATAGCCTTGCCATTCTCATTTGCTCAAGGTTCAACTCCTCTTGGTGCCCTTCTTGGGGAGTCTCATGTTCCCCTTATTCTTCCTCTTCTTCTTGTTCACTTACATCACCCGTGATACAACTCTTATTTGGTTTGTTTCTAATACTGCAACCCTAGATTGAAGGTCTTCAATCAATTCTTTCATCTCCCTCATTTCTCTAGCATGCTTCTCCTTCAAATTGTTTACTTCTCTAGCCACTGGGTTTCCTATAGGAGACATTTTATCCTTTCTCAACTCAACCTTCTCTTGTTACAGACCAACCTGGATTTGATAATGATTTGATGAAGCGGGGGATTATAATCTATCAACTAACTCAAGCAAACACTCACCATTAATTATGGACAAGGTTCAATAGTAGTTCCTTCACGACTAGGCCTCCTCCCTAATAGCCCTCAAAATAGGTCTATTAGTGCATAAACTTCAACATGGGCCTCATAGGACAAAAATAAAAGTATTTTTGGATATCATTTATCCATTTAACAACATACCTTGAGATATATAGGGGTTACTTTGGAGTGGAGGGCTAAAAAACTGACTATCCTATTTCCCCACTAGGCTTGGTACTAGGGCTTGCATCCAAACTCTTACAAAGGCTCAAACTACTATTGTAATGCCTAAAACACATCAATTAGGGTCTAATTTAACTATTCCCAACTCAAGGCCCTTCCTCCAATCACCCTCAATGGAAATATTCACTTATCTCAGGCTTCTTGTGATTGATACATAAAGATATCAATCCCTCATTTCCTTCAAAATCCTATAAAATCTCTACCAATCTCTTTGCAAGTTTGGGAAAACATAAAATACACAATAATAGACCATTTCACCGATTTTAAGGGTTTTTCACTAGTGAAATGGTGAGAAATGCATTTTTGAGTGTTCACTGTTACCCTAACCTAGGGTTTCAAGCAACTAGCAAATAAAGTTCAATAACTTTTGATCTACATAATTAAAATGAATGAAACTTCTTGCAAATGAAAGTATATGCAATTATTTATCATTTCCAATTCATCTTAGGCCACCAAAAGTCCATACAAAGTAGTACAAATCAATAGAGCAACAAAAAGGTGTTAGAATTGTAGAAAATTTGATCTATTATTGCTTCAACTTTCAAAATCATTAAATCAACAGTCTTGGTTGATGGAAAAAGGCATATTATATGTTGGCTAACCTTACCCAATGGTTAGAAACCACGTTTTTAATTTCAAAGTAACAAATCCACATTTTGTGTATTTATGACAACATTAGGAAGAAAAGTTGCTTGACAAATTGCGCAACATTTTGCAACTTTGCATTGCTTAATACCTAATGACCTAAACTAGACTCCTATAAACCTAAAATGGTTTCATAAGACCTTATTACATTAAATCAAGATGCATGAATTATACAATATGAATGAGTCTCTAATAATAACCTATCAAGAAGTAGTATGTTAAGAGGGAATAAGATATTTTAAGTGATTGTATGAAAAGTTAAAATAGATTAGTTGAGGAAGAATGCCAAAGTGGTGATATACCTTATTTAATTTTTCATTGAAATAATGAATGTTTAGGAATAGAGAGAGAGGGTTGAGGAATAGATAGAGATGGCAAAAAGATAAATATAGATATAGGAAGTGATATAGAGAGAGAGGGACAGATATAGTGGTAGAAAGAGGTAGAGATAACTATATAGAGGTAGAGAGAAGATGGACCAAGTAATAGGGAGTGATACATATGAAAAAGAAAAGATATATATATATATATATATATATATATATACAGAGAGAGAGAGAGAGAGAGAGAGAGAGAGAGAGAGAGAGAGAGAGAGAGAGAGGCCTAAAATGAGGGAGAATGAGAGAAAGGGAGAGAGATGGATGGATAGAAGCATGTCTATAGATATAAGGGGAGAGAGGAAAATAGAGATAGAGATGAAGATAGAGAAAGAGAGAAAGAGGGAAACTAGAGAGAGAGAGAGAGAGAGAGAGAGAGAGAGAGAGAGAGAGAGAGAGAGAGAGAGAGAGAGAGAGAGAGATGAATATAGAAACATAGGGGATATAGAGGGAGAGATGGAGAGATCTATAAAAGGAGAGGGAGAGATAGAAAGATATACAAAGATGGTGAGATAGAGTTAGAGAAATAGAGATATAAGAAGATATAAACAAGGGGGAGAGGGAGTGAGATAAAGAGATGGACAAATAGAAATGGAGAGAGGGTGGGAGAAATCTAGGGGAAACAAAGAGATAGACATATATTGGAAGAGAGAGAGAGAGAGAGAGAGAGAGAGAGAGAGCATTATTATATTATTATCATATTAATATATTATTATTTCTTTGTAGACTTAAGACTATATTATTATTATATGTTTCTAATATTTTTCTATTTCAATCTCCATGGAGTTAGACCAAATTGATTCATTAGTCAAACTTAGAGTGAGTAGTAGTTGAGAAGTGGAAGTGAAAATGTAATTAGCATTAAAAATTGAGTGCAAGAGAAAAGAATATATATATATAACTTTTCATGCATTTAAGTGTCACCAACATGTCAAATTAAATATTTCTACCTTTTGTATTCATCTATGAATATAATATGCCTTAGATGTAATTAAAAATTATATTACAATATCAAATATGTTGCCCTAATAATCTCTTGGCCATTTTTCCCACTTGCATGTTGGTTAGGATAGCACCAAAGCCCGTAAACATTTTTGAAAACATACTACATTAAATTCAATCTATTGTGGACTACCTTTCAAGTATTGGAAATTTTGTTTCCAACGTTTCTCATGCAATACGACAGTTTCCATTTTACACATGCTAAGTCACTAATTGCTTAATCGAATAGAGGTCTTAGAACTATGTGGAATAGAGCACAGTCAAACCACATGGTCTTATAATAAATTAGTGCTCACAACGAATTTTCACTCTTGAAAAGAAAATCAACACCGAAATTATCGCAGAATCGGACATCTGAGGGTATATATATGTGCAATCTATGCATGAGTTGCACATATATATACCTCATTGATTTGCTGACTACTGTGAATTATCTTACGGCATTTCATTTCCTCTATGATCCCACTATATAAGGGACTTTTATTTTCTTTGTAGCAGCTTCACTCATTTCCACGTTTGTTACTCTTTTCTGTTGTCATCAACTAAATACAGGAAATGGCCTCCATCTCCACCAAGGCTGCCATTATTGGGCAACTTTCATCAACTGAACAAGGGTGAAAATCTTCTTTCCAGCATGACAACATGGCCAAAACATATGGTCCTGTCATGACAGTTTGGATGGGACCATCGCTAGTGGTATTCCTTAACGGCCAAGCTCCAATCTGGGAGGCCCTGGTTAATCAGGCCGCCAATTTTTCTGTATGTAAGTTGACACTTCAATTTATCATATATTATCTTTATGATTATTCACTGTCACAATTTAGTATGAACATATATCAATTAATAAAGTTACATTAGATTTACAAGTGCAAAGTTGATCTAGGTCAATTCTATTATCATAGATATAAGCTTCAAAACTTTAAATCCATATTTTAAGATTTGGGAATATATTTTTTTATTATGAGCTGATTAAAATATAATTTAATTTCAATTACCAATTAAGTGTTTATTTAAGGATTAGTTTAACCTTTAATTCAAAAGAATTGTAATGCCCCACTAAGAAACCTTAAAGGATACAACTACAAACACTCGAAAAGAGTGCAAAATATATATTTTTAAATAATACAGAACACATAAACGTAAAAAGATAAACATTGCAATACAAGTTGCACATGCGGAAGACTTAACACAAACTCATAAAGGGTTTCCCAGCGTGAGTTACTTAATTAAACTAATCTTTACTTACGATCAATTAACCACTTAAGAAATATATTTAACCATTAGGAACTTAGTTATACTAACCAATTGATTGATTCATTCTTTGCATGAGATAACACTAACATTTCTACACTTCATTTTTTATAAAACATACAATTACATTAGCATTAATGAGTTAATTAAAGATGAAATCCTAACATCTAACTCACATCATAATACATTTTTTTTACATTGTAAGGATATCTTAGTATTATTATTGCACTAAATACATCAAGTCTCATAAAAATTACATAATGATTACATCAAATTACAGCTGCCATGATGACATACATATAACATATGATACAACCGACCACATAAGGGTCCAAGATATACAAATATGACCCAAGAAGAATAAGAAGAATCCAAGAGAAACATTTGGAGCACTTGCGAAGCTAACCTCTCACAAGAAGGCAAGAACAAAATGCACAATAGAAAGTCGCACTACCACCCGACTATGTGGCCTAAAAAGTAACCACCCCTCCGTGCTAGGAGATAATAATAAGACCCTCCAGCAAGCCACAACAAAGCATCACATGGTCTAACATGTACATCAGGTACTCACACAAGACAAGAATAAAAATAAGACTCTCACAAGAGAGCTCCATGTACAGCCAACACATGACTACACACTAGTGAACATAAGGGAAGAGTGTCATTGCATAGCTGGGGTAGGCCTCCATAGGTCTGGACCCCCATCCTGGGTTATCTTGGTAGCCTCTCCTGAACCCTCAGCCCCCATCCATGATGCATGCGGATCCAAAAAAACCTTTCATGAAGACAAGGTAGGTTGTTTTCCATTCCAAGCCTTCCCACTACATACTAAGTCTATACTAGCACTCAACCATGAAAGAGACACAATTAATCTTAATTAACGTTTGAAACCCAACTCCAGTTTATTAATTAAGTTATCAGTTATTACTCAAATTCTAAGGGGTTATCTTGGAAGCCAATTTGGGTCCCGACACAGACTTAGAAGCCACTCTACCTTATGACACTACACAATCTCCAAAGAAACCCAAGTCAAATCACAAAAGCGAACTAACAAAAGGAGTTCAAAAAAAAAAAAATGAAGAACAACTTGGTTATACAAACCTTCTACCAAGTTTAAACCAACCGGAGATGTGACAGGAAAAACAAATCTATTCACAAGACAAGACCACAACCAAAATAGAGTAAGTATGGCCACAATCAAAACTTTACCAAATCAATTTGCACGATAAACTCACATTTAAGATATCAACATTACACAAGAATAACTCCTTCAAATCAACACCAAAATACATCAAACAGAGTAAATACTCAAAAGGGTACACTTGCACCCTAAACACATCCATATTAATAAATCATAACGATCACTCCAAATATAATTGAAAACTAATGTTATCTAAATGCAGCTCTTTCAATAAATTGACTCCTTCATGATAAGAAAATCCACAATAGGTAATAACACATAAAAAGGGTCCAAGTAAACATGCACCCCAAATATAATTGAACAATACTTGATTTAAAAACCATAACCATATAAAAGTAACTCATAAACTAAATAAGCCATCATTTAGACAAATAAAATTATTTTTAATTAAAAACAATTTGGTTATAAATAATTTCCATTTGCATTCAAATTCCTAATTAATAAAAATATCAATTAAATACATTTGAAAAGTAAAATCATTATTTAAATCAAAATAAACCTTTTCAATTTAAAGTCATATTGACTACACTTAATTGATGACTATTCATATATCCTTATTTTCACAAAATATCTTATGATTACATCAAATTAATCTTTGACATTTAATTCATATTGCTGATTACAAAATACATATTACACACACACACACACGCACACATGAATGAATATATATATATATATATATATATATATATATATATATATATATATATATATATATATATATATATATATATATATATATATATATACTTATTAAATTCGAAATCCGAAAATCATTTTATATACACACACACACACACACACACACACACACACACACACACACACACACACACACATATATATATATATATATATATATATGTCAGTGATAACTTTAAGAAACCCTCCTCAATAAAAGATATAAAATCTTGGTGAATTTTTATTTATTTTAGATAAAAAATAATAATTTTTATTGTTGAATCTTTCATTTTTTGAAAAAAAAAATATTAATTTTATCGACAAATATTTTTACATAAAAATTCTTTGGTAAAAATCCTTGGTGAATCTTTGAAAATAATGTGTGTGCATTAATTATTATTGCAAATAATTTATTTTTAAAAATCTTATAGAAAAGTAGAGACCTAAGGTGGAAATCATTAATGAGTTTAAATGGTAGACACTACTTTATTTAGTTACTTCCATTAATTTAAATTAATCTAATAGTCCTCTTTGTATTTTAACAAATAAAATATACTTAAATTTGTAATACTCATGAGACCCAAAATTGTTTTTATACAATTGATTTCCATTGAGGTCAACAAATCAAAATTAACTCAACCCCCATGAGCATTACAACTCATAGGTACAATTTACGTCATCGAATGCAATGATGAATATTAGATTAAATTTTGAATTAATGGTGGCAACTAAATATTGTTGATAAAACCCTAAAGTAACTAATAATTATAATGTATTCTTGACAAATTAATTTAATTTTATATAATAAATTATAAATTTTGCCGAATCTAGTCTAATCATGTATCGAATATTTTGGCGAATCCTTGAGTTCAAAAATTTAATAAAATAAACTCTCTAGCAATTTAAATAAGACTAAAATAAAACTTTGTAAAAATGTGGCGATTTAGGTCACCTAGAAGCTTGAACTATTAGGCAAATTTTGATTTTCAAATTTTTAAAAAAAGCCAATTGGCGAATATTAGCTAGTAAAAAAATCAATCAATGATACATATGTATATATACATGTATGTATATATGTATATATATACATATATAATCGAACTATCAAAATAACCCACCGAACTAACATTCATTTATTACTGTGAAAACTACACCAAACTCTGTGTATCCAACCACGGCAACAACATGGTTTTTTTTCATGCTGGGGAGGGGTTTACCCCCATCCCACAACGTGAAGAAAGGGACACCACATTGTGGACGCCCCCTACCCACTGCTATGGTGAGCAGACATCACACTAGTGGTTCCCTCTCCCCACCACAGTGGGTTGAGATGCACCACAGCAGTGGTGCCCTCTCCCCACATCATGGGGCAAATTTAGGCTACATGCGTCTTCCCCTCCATCCCCCTCTCCAATTTCATTTTTATTTTTATAATTTTTTATAATTTAAAAAAAAAAAATTCGCTTCTTTGGGATTTCGAAGAGATGATTTTTTTTTTTTAAACCAAATTTCAAAATGTAATTTCGAGCAACAATAGAAAACAGTCCCTTGCCCAGAAACATGACATGAAAATTACCAACAAATAGAATGGTAATACATTCAAAATAGTTATTAAATACTTTGAATCAAAGATTCAATTGCCAAAATTTTCTTCCCAAACACAAAAATTGAGAAATTTTAAAACCCCATGAACCAATTTTGTCCAAAAGAAAGGAATCAACTTCTTCCATTTCACTAAATTCAGATTGAAACCACACAAAGAAACAAAAAAACAATCACACAGTCTTAGACAATTTTAAAAGAAGAACAAGCAAAAGAATTAGGCAACCAACCTGCAAAAGCTTTCCTTGAGGAAATTTGAGGAAGAGCCATCCCAATCCTCCCAAAATTGCCAGAGTTTTCACTCAAAACCCCAATCACCACCAGAGAGGATGAATTTTCCCAGAAAAAGAAAAGAATCCCTTTTTTTGAAAAATTTCCAAATTATAAAGAACTTCACCCAAAAATCTATTTTAGGGCACAAAACATTTACATGACATATCTAAACAAATTATATTATTCTTTTATTTTTTCAACACAAAAGCCAATAAACATTTTAATAACTAATAAGTAAAAATTAACTTTCTTTTGCTTTTTTTTAAAACAATTACTCAAGACAAAATATAAATTTTCACTAATAATTCAACAATCGCTTTAACTAAATATTTAATAATAATCAATTATCTAATTAACCACAAAAGTGCTCTAAACTTAATTTAATCTTAATTTCAATTTAATAAACACGACACACATTAATTATTAATAATCATATGAAATTAATAATTA
This sequence comes from Cryptomeria japonica, assembly GCF_030272615.1. Lineage (NCBI taxonomy): Eukaryota > Viridiplantae > Streptophyta > Pinopsida > Cupressales > Cupressaceae > Cryptomeria > Cryptomeria japonica. The sequence continues at coordinate 671,294,046 of NC_081411.1, read as the reverse complement.
ATTACTCATTAACTAACACAAGAATAGAATAATTAAATACAAAGGACGCATAACATGCAAAATTCAACTTAAACAAAATAAAGACATGACCCACATACCAACATCAGAATAGCAGCCTACTTGGTGATCCGATATGATTGATAAAAGACTACTGACGCTCACAATCAAGCAAGGCTAGGGGTGACATTAGGGTCTTAGAACTATCTCCTCCACTTCCATCGAGTTAATTAGGTACGCTCAGGGTCGTGGAGCTAGGTGGAGTTGGTACTTTGTACATGCAATTTCAGCATCACTGAACCATGCATACATATATATACAAATATGGTAAACACATCGGTGAAGGAGAATCATGACTTTCCATGTCTCACCGAAATGAGTGACAGAAAATCATCTCCTTGCACCCCATACACTTCCACACACACATGACAACATATACATAGAGAAACTTGCACATGAAGTAAATGTGGTATTCCATCGTTATTAACACTTAAATAAAATTAACATTTCATCATTTATACAATACATTGTAGTAGTAGAGTTTACATCTACTCATTCAAAGAAATATTGCCTAGTCAACATCTACTTTTCCATAAGAAATAATGCATAATCATATTCACCAGATCACACCCTGAAGCCTCATACTAGAATAAAACATCACAATCATAATACATCAACCATCCATGTAAGGCACTAAAAATTCACCATGGTCAACAAGGTCAAAAAGGGTCTGATTAGGGTAGGGGTACTACATTCTGCCCCCCTAGGGTTCGACTTACTCTTGGAAGTTGCAAGGCTAGGATGGGACAACAAGGACACCTAAGTCATTGCACTCACATAATATAACCCAAAATATTAACTTAATTGAAGGAGAATGCAATCCACAAAATCTATATACTAATGTATAGAATTCAACATCCTAGATCAACTATATTAATATAAACATTCCTTGCCTTTTCTAAATCAATTAATTAACATTGAACAATCTTCCTTTTATGTTCCTAAATTACGGAAATCAATGCATTAAAAGAGTTATAACAAGATGTGTCATCTTTAATTACCTAGGTTAAACATACTAACAATCTTATTCAACTTCTAGAAACCACTATTCCAACATACATTCATACAAGAAAAGATTTTCTATAGAAATCCTTATCTAAAATTATACATATCATATTGTACAAAGCATCACAACTTAGTCTATCCAAACATGAAAACATTTATTTTGCATCAATAAGCATCATAAAGATGATATTTACATGTCTACTATAGCATCCTAATTATGCACATTTCTCTGCATTACTAGGTTAGCCACAACATACTCTCAAATTAAATGAATAAAAATTCGTGGTGCAAAATCACATCAACAACAACACCAAAACATCTCTCCTAAGGCAAGATATATCCTCATATGAAAAAAGAAAGGAATATAAATTCCTGCATCTAACCATCTACTATCTACTTAATTCAATTAGAACTCGTGTAGGCTTTTTGAATACTCAACGAAAACAATAAGTCTACAAAACATTAATATTTAACTAAAGCTTATCACACAATTAACTAGATCCAATTCACACCTCTTCCTACCACATCTTATACTTTAGATGATTACAAACCAATTTCATCAAAGAAAATACACTTATTTCCTTAACTAATCTCATTATTTATTCGGTTACCTCATTATGCCTAGATTTACTCTCAACGGTGTTCTCCCTTAACACACTTTTAGAGGTTCAAGTGAAAATGATACATATAACACTTACACATAGCTAGGGTCAACCATTACAGACATTCAAAAGGACCACCAGAAATCGCAAAATAACATCATCCAAATGATGATCGCCAAATACGATGATAAATAAGAAAAATGTCAGAAATTTCAAAAATCAACAAAATAAAAAACATGACAAGTGCCAAATTTGAATAAAGAGGAATGAGAATTTAGTGGTCATCTCATCATGATAAATCTCAAAAGAAAATTCTAGCCCCATAGTCACAAGACATTAGTCAAAAGTTAGTCAAAACACTATCATAATTAAAAAAAACATGAAACAAAGTGACCATTTTCACTCACATCATAGGGAGTAATTGCTACACAACACCCAATATCACACGTCTCGATTGTGTTAGAGAATGAATAATAGACACTAAGGCTATTAGACTAACTACTATACTTTAATACCATATAGTCTCTATCACAAATATCACCTTCCCAATATTATCGTTTATTCATATGACTAGAAATCCCAAATTAATAAGGTAAGGAGTAACATCATTTCTATATTTTAACTAACCAAACACTATATTCTTATAGTTTTTAACAATTACACAAAAGTTTTACGAAGCTAAGAATTCTATTTTCAAGATAAAATGGACTCAAAAAAGATTAATTTCCTATTCTCTACACACATTTTACATGCAATGATAAGATTATCTTAATCAATACTCCTTCCTCACCATGATATATCAAACATATAAATTACAAGGACTACCTATAAAGTATAGGAAAAAATTATTCCATTTACTTACTTAGAATGATGAACTAATAGGCAAAACAAAACACTTTGGTTTTCAATGCAAAATGAAACAAACATTCCTTAGTACATGCCTCATAATATTCATTTACAAACAATCAATTATTTCTATTTAATTTTTCAATTACATAATTTAATAGCATTTCTATAATCTTCATAACTAGACAGAGAGAAGAGGGAGAGAATTTTGATAGTCAATCAATTCACACATATGAACGTAAACCAACAAGATCACACAAGTATGACTAAAATTTCTCCCTGTATGCCTATCATCTTTATTGTATTATTTTCATTTCACTACCGATATAATAGAATGCAAATTGGCTTATCATGGTATTTCCTTACATTAAATATGCCACTAATATCCTAGTTTCCAAATGAGATCCATAACAACAATCTTTCCTTACATGCTAACTTTATAGCGAAACCCCTCACTACTCTTAATTGATAAAAATACATCATTAACTATGACCATTAATTGAATATCAAAATATGAGAAGAATAAGGAGAATGAAAGTACCCATTAACTAATATAGAGCTATGTAGGCACATCAAACACATTCTACATTTACACATCCTATTTAAACAAAGTCAATTTGATATGGTAACTGCAATTACATTATTGTACTTGTTCATACAAGTCATTATTTGAATTGGTCATACAAACACACAATAAAATCTTTATTGAAAACACATCCAATTCCCTCCTATACAACTATAACATTATCCTTTACACCTCCAAGATATCTTCTAACATTCAAATACACACTAACCTCCCCAAGGTTCACATAAGGGTTTTAGGAAATCACAACATTTGTTTGCAAAAAGAAGACATATGCAACTATAAGTACACAAAAATAAAAATATTTTAATTTCTAGAGAGAAGGAGGAAGAAAGAAATACATTCAATTCACTATGAATATGCACTCAACATTTTCTATGTGATTTCTCAAAATTACTACACTGAGTTCAATTACATGAATAACACAAGCGCAAAATCATTCTTTCAGACTTAAAACAATGTATTATCCAACCTAATAAGCTAACCTAAATAATATAATATCAATTAAGAAGGTAAATCCAATTATCTCTGAAAATGAGAGTAATTTTAGACCTAAACATCTTACAACAAAACAACGCAAATACAATCATACAACAAATACTAATTATTAATCAGGAAGAGCAAGAACTGAATACACATGTTACACTTATTTAGGATTTCAAGAGAGAGTGAGAAAAGAAACAAAGCACGAAACATCTAATATCTCCAAGATCCCAAGCATTAATCACTAGCATACATCAGAGGGACAAACATACGATGATAAGACTATATGCCACACACCAAACTATGGGCACAAGTTACACCACAGGTCCCAGTGTTTGCAAAACATGGCTCTGATACCAAGTGTAATGCCCCACCAAGAAACCCTAAAGCATACAACTACAAACACTTGAAAAGAGTGCAAAATATATATATTTAAAATAAGAAAGAACACATAAACATAAAAAGATAAACATTGCAATAGAAGTTGCACATGTGGAAGACTTAACTCAAACTCCTAGAGAGTTTCCCAACATGAGTTACTTAATTAAACAAATGTTTACTTACAATCAATTAACCATTTGAGAAATATATTTAACCATTAGGAACTTAGTTATACTAGTCAATTGATTGATTCATTCTTTGCATGAGATAATACTAACATTTCTACACTTCATTTTTGATAAAACTTTCAATTACATTACACTAATGGATTAATTAAAGATAGAAATCCTAACATCTAACTCGCATCATAATACATTTCTTTTACATTGCAAGGATATCTTAGTATTACTATTGCACTTAATAAATAAAGTCTCATAAAAATTACATAATGAATGCATTAAATTACAATTGCCATGACGACATATATATAACATATGATACAACCGACCATATAAGGGTCCAAGATATACAAATATGATCTAAGAATAATAAGAAGGATCCAACTGGCATAACATCGTGAAATAAATCCAAGAAAAACATTTGGAGCACCTACAAAGCTAACCTCTCGCAAGAAGACACAAACAAAATACTAGATGGAAAGTGGTACTACCACCCGACTTTGTAGCCCAAAAGGGAACCACCCCTCTGTGCTAGGAGATAGTAATAAGGCCTTCCAACAAGCAAGAAGAAAGCATCACATTGTTTAACATGTACATCAGGTACTCACACAAGACATAAGCATACAAATAAGACTCCCACAAGAGTGCTCCAAGTAATGCCAACACATGACTACACACTAGTGAACATAAGGGAAGAGTGTCATCGCATAGTTGGTATGGGTTATCTTGACAGGACTCCATACGCCTCGAACCCCATCCTAGGTTTATCCTAGTAGCTCTCCTCAACTCGCTGCCCCCATCCATGACCCATGCGGACCCAACAAACCTTTCATGAAGACAAGGTAGTTGGTTTGCCATTTCAGGCCTTCCCACTATAGCCTGAGTCTGTACTAGCACTCAACTATGAGCGGGGAACAATTAATATTGATTAATGTTTGAAACCCAACCCCAGTTTTTTAATTAATTTATCACTTATTACTCAACTTCTAAGGGGTTATCCTCGCAGCCACTTTGGGCCCCGAACCCCACTTAGAAGCCACTCTTCCTTATGACATCACAACCTCCAAAGAGCCCCAAGGCAAATCACAAAATCCAACTAACACAAGGAGTTAAAAAAATAAAAAATGAAGAACAACTTGGTTATACAAACCTTCTACCAAGGTTAAACCAACTGGAAGTGTAACACAAACAATAGGTCTATTCACAAGACAAGACCCCAACAAAAATAAAGCAAGTACGGTCACAATCAGAACTTTACCAAATCAGCTTGCAAGATAAACTCGCATTCAACAACATGACAACATTATACGAGAATAACTCCTTCAAATCAACACCAAAATCCATCAAATAGAATAAATCCTCAAAAGGGTACACTTGCACTCTGAACACATCCATATTGACGAATCATAACGATCACTCCAAATATAATTGAAAACTAATGTTATCGAAATGCAGCTCTTTCAATAAGTTGACTCCTTCATGATAAGAAAATCCACAATAGGGAATAACACATAGAAAGGGTCTAAGTAAACATACACCCCAAATAGACTTGAACAATTCTTGGTTTAAAAACCATACAACCTATAAAAGCAACTCATAAACTAAATAAGCCATCATTTAGACAAATATAATTATTTTCAATTAAAGCCAATTTGGCTATAAATAATTTCCATTTGCCTTCAAATTCCTAATTAATGAAAATAACAATTAAATATATTTGAAAACTAAAATCATTATTTAAATCAAAATAAACCTTTTCAATTTAAAGTCATATTGACTACACTTAATTGATGAGTATTGATATATCCTTATTTTCACAAAATAACTTACAATATTTTATCAAATCAATCTTTGAAATTACAGAGAACACCTTGAAATTTTACCATCTCATAAAAGATTTAAAATATCGTAGGATAAACATCATATTTAATCAGACTACATTATAAGAGAACGGTTTCTCGTCGTCGACAGATTTCAGACCTGGTAAAGTTGATTAGCCCATGTACAGTACATTGTGTTTGAATAGGATTGAAGTTCGAATCTCTTCCATATTAAGACAGTATTGTATGTAGTCTGATAAGGAAAATGGAGTTTTCCTGGCTAAAGTTTCCATATCCGGTTGTCGACTAAAACTCATGAAACAACATTTGTGGTACAGTTGAATATGGTCGATATAGTCAATTTTCATCAGTAACAATCATGGCAACCATTTATATTAAGACAATGTCCTAATGTATGCGTATTTTTCTATTCTCAGGCCATGTTGGGCCCAGTCTGATAACTAAAAACGATTTGTTCTGACTGATTTTAGATATGATGTTGTGGATCACAACCTATGAAATAATGTTTGTGGTACTGTGGAATATGATCAACATACTTAATTTTCATCACTAACAATCATGATAAATTGCTTATAAAGACAATGTCCTATGCATGCTTATAGTCCAGACCTTACTAGTCGCAGTATTTTTAACTGATTCCACAATCAATTTCACAGTCGAAACACTGGAGGACATAGACATCAATCAATTTCACAGTCGAAACAATTGGAGGACATAGACATCAACTATCTGTGCTTTAATGACTCTACAATTGATTTTTGCATGAATTATGCACACTTTTAGATATATGTCCAAATTCACAACTGTAATATTTAATTAAAGATAAATATCTAACGACACATTTTTTTATTATTGTATTCTCTTTCCTTTGTTCAATATTATTTTTTTATTTTTTTTAAAACTGATTCCTCAATCAATTGCAAGTCCCTCTATTAACTAATGCAGAGTCGAAACACTGGAGGATCAGGACGGTGACATAGACCTCCACAATTGCTGTTAGAAACTTCTGTTTGATAATGTGCCAATATTAGGTAGTACAAATTACAGCTTACCAACCCTTTTCAGCTTTAGAAAAGAAAATCAACCGTAAAATTATCGCTGAGCCGGACATCTCAGCGTATTTATATGTGCAACCTATGTATGAGCTGCAACGACAATCGCCGCTCTCTAAGTAGTTCATTGATTTGTGATGGGGCAAACGCTGGCTGTTGTGAATTATCTTCCCACTGTGCAAGGGACTTTTATTTTCCTTGTAGCCGCTTCACTCATTTCCACATTTGTTGCTCTAGCTTTTCTTTTCTCATCAACTAAAGAGAGGAAATGGCCTCCATCTCCACCAAGGCTGCCATTATTGGGCAACTTTCATCAACTGAACAAGGGTGAAAATCTTCTTTCCAGCATGACAGACATGGCTAAAACATATGGTCCTGCCATGACAGTTTGGATGGGTTCATCGCCACTTATAGTACTCACCGGCCAAGCTGTAATTGTTAATTCAAACGTGCACAGATAAACATATAAACAACTAAACTAAAGCGAAACACAAACAGAAAATAAACACATAACACAATTATTTACGTGGTTCACTACTAAGTGGCTATGTCCACCAGAAAGCAGGGAGAATGATCTATTTACCAAATATCCAATACCATCACATACATGTCTGCACTCAGTCATTTATACAATCACATTCAACTGTGAAATGAATACTTTGAGGGAGTGGAAAGGTCATGTGACCATTGGACTTCATATTCCTAACAATCTCTCCCGTGAAGACCAACCGGTACAGCCACACACTCTGACATCCCTGCTTCCCGTTCAAGTCACATTGCAACTAAGCCCATCGAAGATTTTAACTTCGCGAAACTCTGTTCACAAACACTTCGAAATAACCTTCTGCAAGTTAAGTCGGAGTCAAAAACACTTTCTGACACAAATTCTCCCATTATGCAAAAATCTGAATCAAAAACATCTTCTCTTATGCTCCCCTTCACATTGAAAAGATCATTAACTGGTTCTAAAATGAACCCTCCATCCACAAATGAATCCTTAAGCACATACAGGATATAGTCATCTGTGCTCCTCGTGACCGAAAATCTAAAAACCTGTCATCTTCCTCGTTCGTCTTCTCCCGCGAGTGGAAGCACTCTTGATTTGTGATGAAAACTTCATACACGTTGTAACTACTTTGTGACAAACCTTCTACATCTTGATTATTTTCAATAACAGTAACAGTGTAACAATTCTCTACACTCACCAACTTCACAACATCCTAGCGCATGAGAGAATCTACAATCTTCGTTTTTACACAATCAACACTGACCGCATCATTATCTCTGGCCAGCTGGTCACCTGGGTCCTCTGCAATGATGACTGTGACAGTTGCGAGCTTAACTTCAGCCAGAGGGAGGATTTCTATCTTTGGTACAGGCGTTACTTCATTCCCTGTCTCAAACACTAGCGTTACTTCTTCCTCCGTATAGCCATGCGAAACAAACTCTTGATTCGCCAAATTCTTTTTATAGTTCACAATTATATCTTCATTAATCGTCATGTTTTCTTGACAAACCACGACGACATTCTCCTCTTCATCGTATTGTTCATCGGGAATTCCACAAGCCACGACTTGGGCAACCACCAGGAGGGAAAACAGGACTACAACTACCTCCAATGGTGATATTTTCTCCCCTCTGCAGTGAATAGACTCCTTGATTCTACCGATCAAGAAAAGGTAACGTTCCTTGTCAAGATAATTGATATGGCCAGTGTGAAACCACCCGAACTGGAGAGCGGTTTGATTGGCTTCTGGATTGTTCTGATATCCCTTGATAACGTTCAAACCATGTATGCAGACCTGACCGCTAGTGCCCTGTGTTTGGGGCACACCACTTTCGTCCAGAATACCGACTTCTAAACTAGTGAGTTTGCCAACAGACCCAGGTTTCCGTTGCCCATGATGAGGCAAAGGGTTCGATGCCATCTGATGTGACGCCTCCGTCATTGCATATGCTTCTAGAACTAGTGCCCCAAACGCGCTCTCCAGGTGCTCTAAGATCACCAGAGCCAACGAAGCACTGCAACTTCTTATAAATCGGAGCTTCAGGTAAGCAGCCTCTAGTTTCGCAGAGTGTCGTTCCAGAAGAATCTAATGAATCGTGGCACCGTCATGTACCACGTGGCATCGTAGCTCTTCATGTCGTTCCAGAAGGTGGAGGCACTAAACCTGCCCTTCGCCGGTAGCACAAACGTACCCGAAGATGTCTCTGATCTGAGTTCTCTCCATCATTTGTTGGTTTGGATGCATACCAGAAACAAAGACTATCTCTATATTCAACAAGTTTTGAACCGAATGAACTGTTTCATTACCCAACGACTGTGGGGAATCATGAATGTGGTGAGTGTGCATTCGGAAATCTACAACATGAACACGTCCCTTCTCTGTAATAGAACCATACTGTTAAAAATGAAGGGGGTAAGAAATAGTCGCTTCCCCTCTATTACCAAGGCGAGAAGTGGAAACAACCGCTTCCATGACATGAATAGAAGTGACTCCCGTGCAGGTCGTGAGAGGATCGAAGGAGTAACCGCAGAAAAACGTGAGGTTGCCAAGTTGCCAAACATGGAAATGTTGACATGCTCTATTCTTGTCGCGTCAAACCAAGAATCCTCCTTGGCACCGAGCAATGAAGATTGGGAGCAAACGTGGGAAGCAACCGAGTCCCCTTTACCGTGAGCACGTTCTTTGCCCTGCCCTCGTTTGCTTTTGCACTTCGTGAGCAGGGGGAATCTCCATCTCGACATTACTCTCAACCGTTGATTCAAGTTGCTCCTTCACGCAACTCTTCTCAATTTCAAGCTGCTCATCATCCACGTCCATCGAAATGGGTTGGTGAACCATATCTCCCTTCTCTGCCTGTGATGCCTTAATACGCTTGGAGTAATGCCCATTGTCCTCAACTCCCATTAATGGCCGCTTCTTCTTCAAACCAAAAAACCGTCTTTTATCTTGCACTTCTTCATCCAAGTCCATAGGCTCATAGGCTTCTATGAAATTGTCTATGCAAAGGTCTTATCCCTCTTCAGCCACAACCTCTACTTGGGCATTCAACATTTTTTTCTCAACATCCTTTAGCTTGGCCTGAAGCTGAGCTTCTCTCAAAGAAGCTTTCTGCAAATCTTCTTGAAGAGCAAATAACTTGGCTTGTGTATTGCTATGATGATCTTCTAGAGCTATTATGAGATTCTGCAGCTCAACATGCCTATCGACTGTTATATCATGAAGGTTGCCTCTATTTACTTTTGTTCCATTTAAGATTTCCATCAATAATTTTTCTCTTAAATGTCTTGAAGTCTCAACCTCTAAAATTTTGGCCAAGGTATCTTCCATAAAATATAATAAATCAATGAGTAAGAAATTCTCCTCTTTTAGTCTCATAATTTTTTCTTCTTGATATTTTTCGACATCATATGTTTCATCTTCTTCAAGTTCACCTTCACTTGCCTCAACGTCCTCTTCTTCAGCCAAATCCTCTTCATCTTTCCAGCCATCCCACCAATGTACATGGCATTTCATTTCAGCTTCCATTTGCATAACATTACTCTCTACTCAAGCCAACCATGGCTCTGATACCAATTGTTAATTTAAATGTGCAAAGATAAACATATAAACAACTAAACTAAAGCGAAACACAAAGAAAAAATAAACACATAACACAGTTATTTACGTGGTTCACCACTAAGTGGCTATGTCCACCAGAAAGCAGGGAGAATGATTTATTAACCAAATATCCAATACCATCACATACATGACTGCACTCAATCCTTTATACAATCACATTCAACTGTGAAATGAATGATTTGAGGGAGTGGAAAGGTCATGTGACCGTTGGACTTCATATTCCTAACAACAATCTGGGAGGCCTTGGTTAACCAGGCCGCTAATTTTTTTGGTTGGCCTCCTCTCCACTCTAGGAAATTTACTAGTGCCTCCTTTAGGACTATGATTAGTTCTCCCTACAATGAACATTGGATTAAGCTCAGAAGAATTCTGCACAACAAAGTTCACAGCCTCGCCCACGTTGCACTTTAGAGCTCTTCTCACCAGGCAGGTTTGGATAAACTCATCACCAAATTGGGAAAGGAGATGAGACAGAAGAATGGTGTGGTGAGGCCCTTCAATGCCTTGAAAATCATGGCAATGAATTTTATTGCCCACTTATGCTTTGGCTTGGACTTTCAAGAAGAGAATTTCTTAATTTATTTATATGTATTTTGTTTATTTATTTTTCTTAATATTTTATATGTATAATAAAGTGGTAGTTTATTTATAATATAAAGTTTTATTATAGCAATTAATTTTATAAGAAATCTAGCTCTTTTAAAAGAAAATTATTATATTTCAAATTGCTATAATTTTTATGTGATTATAATGATAAAAATTATGTGTTTATTTATTTTTCATATATGCTTTGAATTTATGTTATTTAAAATGTTTTAAAATGTGTTTATAATATAAAAGGTATTATATGTAAGTTGGCAATTCAATTTATCATAACTTATCTTTATAATTGTCACAATTTATTATTCAGATCTATCAATTCATAAAGGTTAGATTTACAAGTGTAGAGTTGGTCTAGGTCAATTCCAATATCATAGATATAAGCTTCAAAACTTTAAATCTTTACTTTAGGATTTGGAACTAGGCTTTAATCCATTCTTAACAATTATTAACTGATTAAAATACAATTTAATCTAAATTACATATTAATTGTGTATTTAAAGATTGACCTTTAATCTAAAAGAATCACCAATGAATTTGATTTTGAATTGATAATTTAAATTTTCTTTGAGATGAATGTTTAGAATTTTAGAATTTTGTCACTTCTTTATAAATAAAATTACAAATACAAGTCTAACTTTTTAACTTGAATAATTTCAAATAATATCTATGTTTTTAATTATAAAGTGATATAAAATATAGAATTTTAGTGTAGTTTATATTTAAATTTATATTTTTCACCTTTTAAGTCTTTGGATTGTTTTCTAAAATTGATGTGAATTTTAATTGTTGAAAAATGTTTATAAAATGATATCAATCAACCTTCAATTTTTAATATACTAACTTTTTCTTATATTTTACTTAATTAACTATCTTGAATATTTAGTGTACGAGAACAAAAAAATGTAGTATTTTTAGTAAGATTGTGAAGGCAAACTTTTAGTGAAAAAAAAATAGTTTCAACGGGCCTCCAATTTATGTGTTGATTCTTTATCATATAATATAAATTATACTTTTTTAAATAAGGTTCTCTCCTTGAGTGAAAAATTACCTTTTTGAGTTGAGAAAAATTTCCTCTTTGGTGTATTGATAACCATAATTTAGCTATCTAGGTCTAGTATTACGCTTTTTGGGTGGGGTAAGGTTTTCTCCTTGTTGGATTTATATGGTAGCTTTTCCACTAAAATTTGGAAGCCTTCCTAGTATAACTTTGATCTTAGTGACAATTGACTTAATGCAATGATTCTTATTTAATCATAGTTTCTCCTATTATTACATGAACTAACCTATTTTCAACTAATATTCAATAACATATTTTTTGTTATTTCAGAAGATGAATTGCATATCTCCAATTGACACATCTAACAATGAACTAGATTAGATACCCATAATTTACTTTGATTAACTATACTTAGTTGTGTATTATTGGGGCAATAATTCCACCAAATATAATTACTTTCCACATAATATCAATTATACAATATAAATGTGTATAATAATAGTCTATCTAGAAATTATACAGTAAGAAGGAATGAGATCTTTAAAGTTATTGTATAAAAATTTAAGATAGATTACTTGAAGAAGCATCCCTAAGCAAAGATATACCTTATTCAATTGGTCTTTTGCAATGATGGAGGTTTAAGAGCACTCAAAAAATAAATTATGTAGAAAAATATAAGTACTTGAATAATTAATTTCTCTACTTTGACAATAATGAACCTAGAAAAATAATAGTTTATCTAACTTACAAATTTAGACTTCGATATAATGTGTTTGGCAAGAATATACCATTTTAGTTAGGTTAGTTGACCAAGTTGATATTTTTTAAGGGTAAAAAAGTATGAAGAATTGATGCAAGAGCATCTCGGGCAAAGGCACAATTTGCGTCATTTCTACATATCATTATTCCTATTGGTGGTTGTTTCATCACATAGACCTAGGAACCTCTCTCCGATGTGGCCGTGACAAGACATTGGACTTGGTCTTTCGGGCAGTGTTCTTCTTGTTGCTAGATCAAAGTGACCCAAAAGAACTCTTATCGATATCAAGGAGTCCTGTCGACGAACTCAGCTTCCTGTGATCAATAAGACACCATGGAGCTCTCACCAATGCACCCATGTCACTCTGATCTCTCTTCATGGTAAAATCGAGGACACTTTAAAAGTATCTACTCGATGGCTAGTTTTCACCCCAATGTTCTTCATCAGTTTTTCTTGCCAATGAATTGTTTGTCATTAATAGTGGTAGAATCAAGGAGACTTTATAAGTCTCTCATCGATACTTCCTTATAACTTTGATATGTCCCTCATCGATGGTCCAATGGAACATGGGAAGGCTTCTGCTGAAATGGTTTCGTCTTCCTGATATGTTTTGAACCATTTGTCTGTTGGGCTCCCATCATGATGGTTGACAGTTAAACTGCTCGGCTTGACCTACAAAGCATAGAATTGGGTAGTTAGTGTTAGTGCACATAAATGAGCTTTTCTTCCATGTTTTCTGGGATTATTATTGTGGAATTCTATTTTAATCGCATAACTTGGATAAAATTATTTTATACTTAGTTGTTAAGCTAATTAAGGAATATATCTATTTTTTCAGTTTTATTCCTATTTTTCCTCCTTTTTTATTTTAATGGAGGCTCCTTATATATTGTAACTCATTCATATAAATCAATCAATGAAGCAATTTTGTTCGCATTCCTCTCTCAAATTTTGTCTTTGTTCTGAAAGTTTACTTCTCTCTTTCCTAGCTAGATCCTCTTATGCAAATTTAGATAAAATTTTACATGGTATCAGAGCGTGGGAGCTAGGAAGAGAAGATAAACACAAATTATTTATAGGCAATTTTTTGAAGATGGAAGCTGACGTAAACCTATGTTTCTAGATGCATGCCAAGGTTATGCTCTTTCGAGCCTCGCCTTCATCTTCTCCTTTTTGACACATCATTTCAGTGGACCTATGATTCCTCTCCTTTGTCATATTATGAGGGAGTTTTTTTTCTCTATCAGTGATAGTGCTTCTTTATTTTTTTTCCAAGTTTGATCAGTTCTTTAGACTATGGGCACCTGTATTTTCAACTAGCAACTTCTTCTTTCATGGCGAGTAGTGTCATTGGGGTCACTCGTGTAGATTCATGTGGCACCTACATATTCGGATGTCAAATGTTTTGCCTTTATTTTCCATTTGATTTTGTTCGATTAGTGTCGTTGGGGTAACTCATGCAGATTATTGTCTTCTATATCCTCGAGAGACAAAAGTTTTGCTAAGTAGTTTCATCAAGGGCACTCATATGGATTCTTGATCTTGATCATCAACTTGGCTTTTGAGGAGGTTCTTCATTCAGCAATATGGTAGACAACTGTCCACATTTTTCTTGTATCTCAAAAGACGTTCATATGCACTTCATATAGCTACATCTCTTGTAAGTTTGAGGGGGGTTTTTGTTCCCACTAGGTTTTCCCTATTTCCTCTTTCCTTTCATTAGACTTTTGTCTCCTTAGTTAGACTTAAGTGGGGGTGTTCGTGCACATAAAGAATATTTTCTTCCATATTTTTTGTTACCAACAATCAAGAAGGAAGATTGAGAGGGGGGGAGGGGTGGGGGATAAATCAGTATTCATTGGATCACAATAAATTAAACTTCAAAACATAAACTGATAGACTACACCATCAGAAATACTGCATTACACAAAAAATCACCAAAAACTCACACAATGATCAATGTGGATTATCAAAATAAATAGGGCATGACTAAGAAACACCAAAAAACATGTTAGAATCATCTAGAATAGTTGCACCAACACGTCTTTTCAAATCTTCATCGGTCAACGTCTCAAAGCTCTTGAACACAACCAATCGACAACTATCACGAGGAAAGATAACTTGTGAAGCACCAAATCATGAACCATTTGAAATTAAGATATACAAGAACATCCCAAACAATAATCCAAAGTCTCAACACAAGATTTGATCACACTGGAATATACCGGAGGAAATACCAGAGGAAATACCAGATTCTGCAAAATAGTGATCAACAAAACCAAACTACAAAATCGGTTAAAAAACTCTTCCCAAAATCACTGGAATAGATCACAAAAAAATATTGACATTAATGACAACAACATATCCTATCAGCGACATTGATTAACCAAATCCAACAATCTCCCCAAGAATCCAACATTTTTATGGGATTATTATTGTGGAATTCTGTTTTAATCACATGACTTGGATAAAACTATTTTATGCTTAGTTGTTAGGCTAGCTAAGGAATATCTCTATTTTTCCAGTTTTATTCTTGTTTTTCCTTCTTTTTTTGTTTTAATGGAGGCTCTTTATATATTCTAACTCATTCATGTAAATCAATAAATGAAATAGTTTTGTTCTCATTATTCTCTTAAATTTTCTCTTTGTTAGATCCTCCTGTGCAAATTTAGTTAAAATTTTATAGTTAGAATGGGTCAATTGGGGGTTAATTGTGGTTGTGCGGTAACAAATTATGGAGAATATGGGAATAGTTTTGGATTTTGGAAAGTTTATTGTAGAGGTTGCCACTGGAGGGAAGTGAATACCAACTTGTTTGAAGTGCAAAATCAAACTCAAAATAGTTGATTGTTGAATTGAATTTTCTAAAAAAATTATGATCCACAACTCATATTGATAATAAATAAAGTTCATTTCATTTTACTATGAACTTGATTCTTGTTGTGTGAATATTTTCATGCATGGGCTTATCCCTAGTATCAACTAATACAAGTGGTATCATAGTATGTTAGAAGAGGAGGAATAGACAAAAGACCTGCAACTATAGAGAACTTGCGACAACAATTTGGATTACATGAGCCGATGAAATAACATCTCACAATGCCTGATTATAGTTCCAGTTAAGTACACATATACTTCAACTCTACTCTTCACACTTTTGCACACTCTTTCACACTTCTTCACTTTTATCCTCTGCCAGTGAAATATAAAAACAATATTTGCACACACAAATGCATCTCATAAATGAATATTACATGTATTTATACAAATAATCAACCTATATTTCAAGGTCGGCTAAACCCTCAACACAAATTACAAAGTAATAACCTCATACACTACAATAATACATGAAAACAAAATCAATGTTGGCCAAGACATGGTCAGGATCAAAATCAATATCGTAAACACGAAACACCTCCAACAATTAAGTCTCAAACATCCGCAAGATGATACAATCACCACAAATATCGCATAAGACGAAGAATGCCACCGAATCAAGAAAATTATCAATAACATGTGCAACAATGAATGCAGACCATCAACATAGATAGAACCTGATATAAAAACATCTACAAGTAATGTGAATCACACTGAAAACAACCACAACATCGTAACTTATTAGAATCATCATCATCAATATATTGAACCTAAAGCCCATACACTAAACTGACTGTCAAACTGAAAGATTCACTTGCGGACTTCCAAATCATAAACCATCTGCATTTAGGACACATATGAATGTCCCAAACACTCTGCCAAATTTGCAAACCAAGATATATTAATTCCAAAGAAATACAAAGAACAATCCTAAATATTGAATAACATGAATAATTGAATAACAACCATAATACCAAATCACACAATTCGATCAAAACATCATGCAGACCATTGAAACTTCTGCAGAATCAACTAGAGATAACTATATCTAATCTCATTAAACTACAACACACTGGCCAAACCAACTCATTTAATCTGACTACAACACTGGAACACATAGAAGAATATGTTGACATCAATGACAACACATCATTGTAGCAAACTTCCCAACAGACTAGGTGCTTGAGTGTAACCAAGGACTTCAACATATATTTTCATAGGCATGATGTTAGTGTCAATAATATGAGCAAGACCACACAACATGACAATGCCAAATTTATCACTTTGAACCATTCTTTTTAATCCTTCAATCAATGGGATAACCTCGCTTTTCGAGTATTGTTGACTCATCCATTGGCGAAGATTTTTAAATTCATTGTCAATCTTCTCCAATTGGTCAACTAAACCCTAGTTAGTGATTCATTGTCATCATGAGAATTATATAAAGAATGGGGATAAATAGCATCAATTATTGGAATAGAAGAACCATCCACATTCTCATGAAACAAGTTATCCAAATTAGGTTCCATATCCTTAGTAAATAAACCTTGGAAAGCCCTAATTCCACAACTTCTTCTGATGAGAATATTATAGGTATGACTAATGGTAGTAAAACCCATATACAAAGGAGGGAAATTTGAATTTGAATTTAAAAATTATGATTAAGCAATACAAAATAATGTAAAAATGATTCATTAACCGATTAATTAAGCAATTTGATTTGTGAATTTGAAATATAAGTCTGTCTAGATCATAGCATAGCATTCATAAAGATCAGATCTAAAAATTGGTTTGAAAAATTATGCAATCCAGATGATAAATTTTAGAATTATAAATTAGGGTTTTTATAAATTAAACAACTAAATTTATTTAATTCAATTTGAAATTACATCTAGGAGGGAAAAATTGAATTTTAAATAACATAAACATTAAGATCTAAAATAATTAACCTAAACTAGACAACCCAGAAGCTCAATTTTAGAATAAAAAATTAGGGTTTTTGTGAAATTAACCTCTAAATTTCTTAAATTCAATAAAAAATTAAGCTTGTAAATGTAAATTTGAATTTGAAATACATAAACACTCAGATTAGAGAACATAAATCATAAAATCTAAGTGTAATACATCGGGTTCACCAAAATGTAATGGTCTTCAAATATTAGGGTTTCGACCATTAGACATATGAAAATCGTTAATATTTATACTTAGGGACCATTAGATTAAAAGAGGGGTAAACCAAATAGATCTAGCTATAAATCAACAAGGATAGGGCTAAGAATTCTATTGAATTTATTGGGTTTGAATTGATTAGCCTCTTTTAAGTTGAATTATGAAAATGTTGAAATTAGGGTAAATATACTAGAAACGAAGTAAAAACACAAGAACAATGAGATACAGTCGTTGGATCGAGCCACAAACATGAATTTGAGGAACGCAAGTGTATTCAGATCTGTTCCTAGAAGGAGCTTCTGAAATATTGGGATCGGTATGCCCATCACACCGGTCCTCCATACTTTTCGTTATCCAAAGGGGAATCTGTCCATCATTGTAAATAGAACAAATTTTGAAGATCGTAGCTCTGTACCTACTCCTATACACACTAGAGAAGGGAAATAGGATATGATTAGGGGTTTTCCTTAGGTTAAGCCCCAGTTTTGGAATTAACCATGAAATAGAAATGAAATGAAATTGAATTACAGTAATGAAAATGTTCTTATTTTGAGGTAGATGTTGAATAATGACTGAACCACTAATGATATACCATTTAGTGGAGTTTTGTTTGTCTTCACCAGGAATTAGGGTTTCATGAAGTCATCATTAACATAGAACATAAATGCCAACTCCAATGCTTGAAAGAAGACTGATTTATTGCTCACTTGAATGGTTGATTGAATATGATTTCTAGATTCGAATTGTATATCAAAATGAGAGGGGTAGACCTCCTTTTATACCTTCCCATTGAAAAAAACTTAATTTTTCGACATGAGTCTGCATGAGATCTAGGTCTTAACAAAAAAAATGCGAGCATTAAGAAGCCCAAAATGAGTACTAATTGGGAGGACTAGGGCACTAAGAACTCTAGTCTATAAGGACAAAGACATCAATGCCTTAGTCTTGACCAACGAGGAACCAAGAAACAAGGGTGAAGCAGAGTGCAAGGTAAAAATAATGAAAAATTTGCATGGTGTGAGCAAAATTAAGGCTCCAATTAGGCATCAAGATATGAATGCCAAGGTGATGGCCCAAATAATGACAAAATTATAAGGGAGTACAATTTAGGATGCTACACTATTTTTCACTAATAAATCATATAATATTCATAATATCTTATAAAAAATTTATCACATAATATCTTGGTGTATGTATGTCTAAAAGATAGTTGGAACCTTGTGAATGGAATTGCATCTTGGAGAGTAATATTAAGATTATTGTAGTCATTATAAGAGAAGTAAATCTTTTATTTTTTGGTATCAATGGTTAGAAACATTTTTTATTATCTGTCAAAAAGGACCAGGTGATATTTTTTTATTTACTGGATATGTGTATCACCATAGTGGAGTTTATATCATAATAAATATGGCTTAATAAACTTGACAATTTCACTTTCTTTTATGCAATAGTGCACATGGACATAATCTATTAATTAAGTGTTTGATATTAGTAACTAATTTTTCATTTATTAGTATTGTCTCACTTATGTATCCCATGTATGTCATAATGTTAAAAATAAAACTCAAAATCAATAATACTTGAATTATTATTCTTAACTAATCTACATATTGTTAATATTTGTAAAAATATTTAAATCAACATTCTTGTTAGATTGACATACCAAACTATCAAATTGAGATAATGGGTTTGCATTTATACTATGTGATGGCTATTTAGACTCAGTTAAGTCACACAAATTATATTGATTATATTCCATTATTGTCCACTAATCATCTCAACATAGAGACCTTAATAAGAAAGAGCATCATGGATCGATCCAAGATAAAGAAAATCATAGAAAGACTCTTCGACTGGCTCTTATGGTGGTGAATATTGAAGAGGCTTGAGTGACAAAATAAAGAAACCATAAAGCAATTAATATATATGTGTTAGAAAGAGTAAATTGTTTTTACTATTGTCAGCACTAACTAGTCTATTATGTCATGCAAGTCCACCATTAGAAAATTAGGTTATTTGCTATAGTGTGATATTGACCGTACAAATCTTATCCTTATCCCAACTGCCAAACATAAATATCAAAGCTAACACAATGAATATAATTTATCTATTTATTTTATTATAAATTGAGGGACTGATCCTATATTTCTCAAAGCTCATATTTTAGTTTCTCCTCTAATCTATGTTTCTTTAGATGGTATCAAATCCAAAGGGGAAGATTGGTGTGCAACAAGCTACAAGTTGAGTCCTATTGTTTGATTATAAGTTGTATGCTATTAGCTATGCAAGATCATGGAGAGAAAGAAGAATTTTAGGAAGTTCTCTATTGATCCTATAAGTGTCCAAAGTTGTGGATGGAGGAGGTGAAGGTGTAAATTTAATAGTAGCTTCCACGAATTGATTATCATTATCATGAAGATGAGCATTGAGTTGTTATTGAAGACAATTGAAGGTATCCCCCTCAAAGTATATTAGGAGGTTTCTCTCTGAAAGTGTCATATTATTATCAAGTAATTATAGAATATTTTATATTATATTCATCTTGTGCAAGTCATATCATTACATGTGGTATCAAAGTATGATCTTGGAACCATGAAGGTAGGACTTTTTCATCTATTATAGAGGTCATTTTTAAAATCATATATTTTCCAAATTTTAGTGAGTTATTTTTTTATTTTTTAAAATTGATTTTTGAAGACTATATTGAAGAACTTTGAGTACAATTTCAAGAAAAATTAGAGCACAATTGAGTAAGTTATTTCAGAATTAGGTTTTTCGTCCTAAATTTTGTGATGCATAGATTCTATAGTAAAATAAGAAGAATAAAAAAGAAAAAGTACAAGAAGTAGAAGAATGAGTAAAATAAATAAGTAGAAGAAAACGAGAAAGAGAAAAAGTAGGAGAGGAAGAAAGAGAAAGAGAAAGAAAAAGAGCAAGCAGAAGAGAGAGTAAGAACAAGACAAAGAGAAAGAGAAAGAGAAATAAGAACAAAAAATAAACATAAGAGCGAAAAATTGAAAATTGAAAATAGAACATATCTTTTATTGATTCAAACCATGATCTTTTAAAGAGGAACTATGGTTTCACAACTAAATAATAGTTGATGCTAAGTTTATTAATACAAACTAAACCTAAAATAAAACTATTTAATGTAAAACTCCAACATTTTCTCCTTATAATATAAGTCCAAATAAGAGTGAAACATTTCAAGGGTTGAATGCAACCCTTTTGGAGACTTTGATGAAGAACCTTCACCAATCCTCCTCCCTCACCTATGAAACACCAAATTGATTACATTAGTGGATCTCTTTACTGTAGATATTTCAACCATCTACCTAACATGAGAGAACATAGAAGTGTTCCCTACCTCCATGTGCAATGAGACACATTTCCTTTGAAATTCCACATCTCATTTGAGTGTGTCAAATGCCTCTAGTGCTATACATGAGACACATTTCCTCTAAAATTCAATATCTCCTTGAGTGTTTTTAATGCCTCCTCAAGTGAAGGGATGCATAATGCCAAGGCCCTTATTTTCTTAAGGGACACAAATAGGGTGCTTCTTATGAAATGAATCATCTCTAAATGGGAAGCTACCATGGGATGATAGATATTCTCCTACCTCTATTGTCTCCAAAATTTGATTACATCTTCTTGCATTTTAACTACCAAATGTGGCATATGAGTTTGTAGAGACCTAAAAACTCTTGCTGAGCATAGTATAAATAGCCTCTAGAATACAAATTTTTTTAATGTCATGACGGAATTGAGAATTGAGAAGGGGTCAAATTCAATCAAATAAAATATTCCTTGAATCAAATGGCTTAAACTATATATCTTCCAATCAACAAACCCATAGAATTTGCATTGTTTTCTCTTTCAAAATAATAATAAATAAATACTTTTTCTAATAGTTGATCATCTAAAAATGTTAAATAATCTATATATTTAAACTATTAAAAAAAATACTTGAAGTAGCTAAGAATAAATCTATGCCTTCAACCAATTTCACTTCCACTCCAAAAAAACTATAAAATCTCTATAAAATAACTTTCAAAACATGCCTCCCATATTACCACATCATCCAATGCAAAATTTTGCAAATAACTCAAATGAAAAAATATATTTCCTCCTCCTCTATGTGCAACAAAATATTTTCAAATTTTTATTTATAAAATAATTTTTAATGTTGAACAATGGTATTCTAAAACAAATCCCACAATCCACACCCTTAGAAGATGAAAATAAGTCAAAATATTCTCACTATAATAATCGCACTTGTTAAAACAAAATTTCTCTAATCACCTTGTATTGAAAAAAATATATTTATGGATGCATATTTCCTCTCCATGTTAGACACCTCAGAAAAAAAAAAAAACAAATGTCACCACATTGCACACACAACATTTAAGGATTACCAATGTTTAAATATTGTATTGTAACTTTCAATTAGGAACCTTCATTTCATTTTCTCTCTTCTCTTTTCATACCATTTGTAATGTATAATATTCATTATTGCCTTCTACAAAAAACATCTTAAATACCTCTTCTGTGATAGAAATTTTTTGAACTTACATGATTTTTAATGAAAAGAATATTAATTAAAAAATCAAATGTTGCACTTTATCAAATTTTAGTAGAGATATTCAAGACTGACATCATCTTTGTATATACCTAATTTATCTCTCTATGTCTTCTTCTTAGTGCTTGCAAATAGCACCTCATCCTTTATGATGCTTAGCAAGGTATTTCATCATTTTTGCAACTTTTATCAAGGAACCAAGGCTCTTGTCACTACAGTCTATGGAGTGTGCTAAGTAGATATTTTACACCAACTAGAGGTTAATGTTGCATGCTTTTCATAGGCAGAAAGACAATTGACACTATCATGCCAAATGAGAGTGGACAAGGGAAAATCCAAAATAAAACATATCTTTTACTGATTCAAACGATGTCCTTTTAAAGAAGCAATACAATTGCACAATTGACTAATAGTTGCTGCAATAGTTTATTAATCTAAACGAAACTAATTAATATAAGACTACAACAATAAAGTAGAATAAGAAGAAGAAGCAAGAAAAAGAGATGATGAAGATGAAAAAAATTAGCATTGAGGACAATACTTTTGTAAAGAGGAGGGAAATGTTAAGTCCCTAACCCTATAGTGTGTATTGTGTTATAAGTAGTTGCTTGTGGCTACATTAACACTTAAATAAGTTACACAATTATTATTATAATCATATATTTGTATTTAGGTCATCTTATGATACATATTTAAGTATCTAAGACAGTCTTGGTGGTATCCAAAGTATAATATGGTATATATTGGAGGTATAGGTAATTTATTATCATCATGATGAGTATTGAGTTGTTATTGGAAACTATTGGAGGTATCCCCCTTGAAGTGGATTAGGATGTTTCCCCCTCAAATTGGCATATTATTATCAATTATTTGTAGCACATTTCTTACTATTTTTATTTTGCGCAAGTTATTTAATTATAGTCAAGTCTTACATCACTATTTATTAGGGTAAGGGTGAAGCCACCTCCCCAAGGAAGTGTTGCTGAGAAAGAGACTATGTGGGATGTAATGGGGAGCCTCCAAGAAGAGATCATTTCACTATAAAGAAAGGAATATTCCTAAAGAATTGCTTGATCATGGGTGATCCCACAATCATGGGTTACACTTTCACCTGTGAAGGAAAAACGCAGGTGATGAAAATGATTTTTTAAGAATTTTTTTTTTTATGAGGGGTGTTAGAGAAAATGACCTCTTCGATCATACGAGTGACATTGACAAGGTTTGCTTGAACCCCTTTTTTATTAATATTTTATGGAGTTCGATTGAACTCCCCTTTAATTGAACCCCCCTTTGATTGAACCCCATTTTAACCTTTTTTTTTAACAAATAATATATAAATCCGAGGACGATAGTTATTTTGTCATTTTCAAGTGTTTGTCTTAGCTGGATAGGGCATTAGAGCGAACCCCCTCTTCCATTTCTAGCCAACAGTGCTCCTCAACACCTGACACCACATGCTATTCTAGCTACATTATACCAAGTGCACCAAATAATTTTTTTGATTATTTAAAATTGTTCAAGCATGTTTATTTTGTATTTTTTGAATTTATTGTTAGATTTATAAAGAAAAAAAATAGGAAGTACAAATTATTTTTTTATTCTTGTATTTTAAGATAAATAATCATATATTTAAATCACACTAAATGCTTTAGAAAAACCTAAGGATTTTTTTAGAGAAACTTATATAACGTTAAAAAAAAATTAAAAAGCCTTGAAAAATCTTACAAAACCTTTCAAAAAATTTAAATAACCTTAAGAACGTTATTGTATTACATTACAAAACCTTTAGAAAAATCTTTAAAAACCTAAAAAAAAATTTCATTGAAACCCATCTATGGCCATTCAATTATTTTTAGTATATCTCTCTCTTTTTTTCTCTCCCTCGCTCTCTCTCTCAACTTTAAGTCTTTTCAATCTGTCTATGTCTCTCTCTCTCTCTCCCCCTCTCTCTCCCCCTTTAGTCTCTTTATACTTTCTCTCTCTCAAGATCTCTCTCTTTCCAGATCTATCTCTACTTTAGCTTTCTCTCTCCCTAGATCCTTCTTAAGTCTTTTTACTCTCTCTCTCTCTCTATTAAGTGTTTTTAGTATTTAGATTTTAAAGTAACTTAGTGTTTAAATTTAATGTTTAGTAAATTTAATCTATAAATTTAAAAGGTTTAGTATTTGAATTTAATATTTTAGTTTAATCTCTCTCTCTCTCTCTCTCTCTCTCTCTCTCTCTCTCTCTCTCTCTCTCTCTCTCTCTCTCTCTCTCTCTCTCTCTCTCTCTCTCTCTCTCTCTCTCTCTCTCTCTCTCTCTCAAGTTTTACATCGAACATGAACTTATTTGTTCAATAAATTTGGAAAAATAGTAAACCAATATTTTTTCTTTATTTATAATCTATGCTAGGTATTGATGTCCTCTTTGGAACTAAAAAGAAAAGAGTTTTTGATATATATAAAACAAGTTATGAGCTCAAATGTACACTTATGTCTAAATTATAATTAGTATGACTTAAAAAATTAAAAAAATTAAAAATATTCAACATATCATTATTAAATCAATTACTCGCATTAGGTATTGATGTAAAAAACCTAAATTAAAAATAATCAAGTTTTTATTATTTATAGAAAAAAAATTTATGTGTTTTAGAATGCATATCTCCCTAAAGAAATGTTGTGTTCTATTAAAAACTACTTTTCAAAGGAGATGGAAAAAGAATACAAATTGATTAAAAAAATTAAGAAAAAATATTTGTAGAATTTGCAGAAAAGATGTTACAAATCAGTAGTTTACATCATCTTCAAATTCTTGATGGTTTAGAAGTTATACATGTCAGAAAGTGAAGATTTTTTCAAAATGTTCATTTAAGTGTCATAGTTGACGAAAAAGTGTAACCTGCTATTATGAGATCACCATTTAAAGATCCACTATAAAGTACTTGTTGTTGAATGCATTTGGAGATCTCAAATCCAAGTCGCTATAATCATCTATATCACTTTTTGGACAAGTGTTGTTTTATTAAATAAGAAAAATTGAGTGTCATTAAGTTGTTTCATAGTTTGAAGTTATAAATTATTTGAAGAGGATGTCTGCAAGTAAAGGAGACTCAAAAGATCATAAATGTAAAAGGTTTAATTTGAGAGCACTCCATGTGAGCTTAGGAGAGTGATTTCAAAAAGGATACATTGATTTGATTTGTAAGTGCTAGCTTCCTAGTGAGAAAGTCACTTGAGGTTGTTCTTAGTTGGAAGTGAAGAAAATGATTGTTGGTTAAAGAGATTGTGTCCAACAAAAGAAAGGTAGCTAGAGTAGTTGCTCCATATAGTAAAAATAAGGAGATTGAGCTATATATATAAAGATCAAATGTGTTTGCTAGGTTTGTGGCAATCCAAAACTATTTGTTGAGAGGTCCATGGTCAACCAAAACCACTTGTATGTAAGCTTTTTGGTTAGTTGAAACCAACTGAGTGTAGATTATATGGCCAGCTAAAATTATTTGTGCTCAAAGTTTATGGTTAGCTAAGAAACCATTTAAGAATTGTATTGGTATGTAAC
This sequence comes from Cryptomeria japonica, assembly GCF_030272615.1. Lineage (NCBI taxonomy): Eukaryota > Viridiplantae > Streptophyta > Pinopsida > Cupressales > Cupressaceae > Cryptomeria > Cryptomeria japonica. Next base: position 671,267,863 of record NC_081411.1, on the reverse strand, counting down.
ATGGTAAATCTAAGCTACTAAAACTAAAATAAAATTAGCTTAAATTAAAATTCATATTTTTAGCTTCAAATTTTTTTGAGAGATAATGAATGGTTGTCTAGAAAGTAAAAATCAACATTTAATTAAGAATGATTGAATAAAAACAAATAGAATAAGAAACTAAATGATAACATCTACTCAAAAAATTATTCAAGAGAAGTTTAGGGTTTACATATTCTTGGATAGCAATTTGAAACTTTAAGTCATCAGTGCAATTCTATAAGGGGGAAAGTATCATCAAGGATTTTCCACCCAACCAAAAACTTAATAGTCTCATATTCCACTTACAACTGGAAAGGCATAACCCTTTGCACTATACAAATGGATGTTGGATCTAATTCCATTTGATATCAGTTTTTGATCCTACACAACCCTAGTTGATCACACACCATAAGTAGTTCCTAACTAGTTTGATCTTTGACTGGGTTGCATATTTGGACCAAATGAACTAACTAACACAAACTTATTGTAGCATCACCTTGGACAAAAGTTTTTATAATTTTTCATCATGTTAATGTGTGTAATCATTGTCTCTTTTCTAACTACATACTAACTATATCTAAGGCTTACACGTTCTTTTACTTAGAAGAAAAAAAACTTGATTTAATGTGCACTACTTGCTATTATTTATTCATTATGAAATTATTTTCATATGCATTTATTTTCTTTGTTGATGATACCTACTAACTTTCCATACCTATTCTCATGAGCTAGCTAGCTAACCTGCTCTCTCCTATTCATAGGTATGGGAACTTAGTTTACCATTATGAAATATTTATCTTTTTAATTGTTAATTATTCTATTAATTTCATTAGGTCTAGAAGTTCCTAATTGTAGAATTCATAGAACTATTGTGTCTACTCATTCGTGATATCAGAATTTTAATTCCTAACTTTAAGTTTAATGTTTCAGTTCTATAATATCAAATTTTAAGTGTGTAAGTTGATTCTAACCATGGCTAAGTTAACCAAGTTTTACTTTTCACGCCTGAATCTAGCTACTCTTCATGTAGTAAATATTTGTATGCATGAATCTAGCTACTCTTCATGTAGTAAGAAACAATTATTAAGAAAGATTACAGGAATATTGTCAGCTACTAAAACAAGCTTTTCTTACATTTAAACTCAGCAAATATTTTATTCTTTTCAAAGAAAACAAGCAAGCACTATGAAAGGCACATAACCTGATAGAGTTTGTTTGCAAGCACAATGTGGAAACACTTAATTTAATGTGGAATCTAACTACCTTCCCTTATCCTCTATTAGTTGTGTTTCCCTACTTATGTTCAGGTTCTTACTATCCAAGATGAATTTTGAGTTAGTGATACCACAAAATGCTATGAACTTCTATAAATATTCTACAGACTTCAGAATTACTCAATTTTTATTGATAGTGGACGCTTATCAACATTTCAAAACATTTTGAGCCAATTTCCTATCATTAACATCGAATTCCAATTCTTCTAATATGTCATAAATCCATTCCATTATCATTTGAAAGGAAATGATATGAAATGTGGTTTATGAGAATGTAGTTTTAATTCCATTCATGCTGACTAAAATATTATGGTTCCTTATTTTGCTTGCACAGAAACTTCATTACAAAGTTTGTGATGTTAATATAATTCAAAAATCACATACATAAAGCAAGGTCCACTCAAGTCATCAACGTGTTCAATTCATTTTACATAGGTTGCTATGTGTATAGTTGGAACTCTATATTATTATATATAAGTATATATATGTAGATATGTATATGTGTGCTAACTATCATGTAGCATAAGACACACATATAGAATAAGATTTTCCATTCTATTTACACAATCATTTATGTATTTTTTCTTTTATCACGTGAATCGTTAAGGGTTAAAAAGGATCATATTTATTTATTTGAGTGACTCAATTTTAATTTTTTGTTTCAAAAGAATGCCCTAGTTGATAACAAGGATACAACAAACCCTAACTACTAGGCTAACCATCTAGGGTTAACCAGGATAGACACCAAGTTGATGAAAACACACCCTAAGTCTAACTCAACATTACAAGTATAAAAATTATAGGCTTTGGGTTCTAGATAGCATTAGGTCCTTCATCTATTACCTTTTGTTCCTAATTATACTTTCCCTCCCTTTTTAGAGAGTGATGAATTCCCTGTATCCACTAGGTCAAAACCATGCAGTTAGTACGAAATCTCATCATAAATCTAACATATTCAAATATGATAAGAATAGTTTATATTAACATAATGATTTGAAACAAAATCATTTGCATGTGTACTATGAATCACTAGTTAACAATATTCAGCAACATGTATCAATGCATTTAAACACTATCAAAATATTAGGGCACAAGACAGATGTAATAGGTTAGGGGTAAGGCACAACAATCCCAAGGTGGTTATGATGAAGGGAAGTTAGTAAAATGAAGCAGCACTCTAAAGCCCAATTACATGGAAAACATAATTTGATCAATGTTTGTAAATGGATACCTAACAAGATCATAAACCAAGACCCATCATTTTCTGGAATATGTGAACATATTTGAAAATAGTTGGTGTAATTAATTTATGAAAAGATGTTAGCAAAAGTAAATTAATTATATAGGCCCACTATCAGTAACTCACCCTTATCTTCAAGAGTCCTACAAATTTTATCCGTATCTCAGTTGTCCAACATAAATATCACTACTAACACTGTGATTATCATTCATTACGTATCTTCTTATAAATTAACGGATTGAGCCACTATTTCAAAGTGGTCATAATTGAGTTTCTCCTCTAATCCACATTTCTTTATAATTTGTTTCACTATAAGAAACGTTTTAGAAAAGAAACCACAGACTCACCAGATTCGTTTAAACTTGTGGTGTTTTGGTTAATGCAACATAATCTCTCTATTGGAATGACATAGTACAGATGACCAATGCAGCACCAAGGGCAACAAGTGTATAATGGTGGCAAATTATGCAGTTATATTAGTGAACGACACAAAATTTGTGAAAAAATAATTTCAATCGGCTCATTCTGACCTAGGAACCTTTGATGCCTATCAACTGAAATCAATGCCCTAGGCAGTAACAAGTTTATTGATTTGTTTGAGTGTAACGTTTCCTTCAGATGCTTATTTTCTTAAGATAAATTAACTTTAGTAAGCATGATAGTTAACATCAAAATTAATTGTAATGCAACCACATAAGCAATTAAAGAGGCCAGTACCTCACATGTGTTACAAGCAATCAACTACAATGTTCTTACATGGAGACATGATTGATTACTTATATAAGTGATGGTCATATATATCGGTCTGCATGCATTTTACATGTGCATTGGAGGATACAACATTTCTTTGCGTAATTTTGTCCATAAAAATTCATTAAACTGACTATTTTATGGATAGGAAGGGCATTTATGATGTTGGTATTCCTTGCAAATTTTCACAGCATGCGTATGTTGATATATAATAACGATTTCATGAATCCCATGATTGCTAGACATTCACAAAATGGATAGGTTGAAAAATCTTTTGGAGTTTGCAAAGAAAATCAAATAGTGGTTGTTAAGATATTTCAATAATTTCTGCCAGCATTCGTTACCCCTGTGATAACATAGAGGCGTGAACCAAAGTTTAATGATCATTAAAGTATAATGGTGTCAGATTTTTGTCATAAATTATACCTAGGAATGCAGCAAGATTATTGTTAGAATTAGTTTTACAACGCTTGTTATAATTAGAATTAGTTTGTCATAATCTCCTCTTGAACTTCATCTTGATGCCGACTAACGTGTATTCACTGGTTGCCTTCTGTACATATATCGGTTGACACAAAGTACCGGTTAGAATTAGTTTTACAACGCTTGATGGACGTTGTGCACGGAATGCACCCACAAGGACCCCTACCTATCCATCACAAGCGAAAAAGAACAAGGCATTACAACCATCAAGCCTCTAAGATCAAAATTATATCACTATTGGAAATTATATCACATGCCTCACCAATTATCAAAAGTTGGACATTCTCGCCTTTGAAGATACTGTATGATTTTTTCCATGTTCCGTTTGAATTTCCTCCTTCACCCCTGATGATGTTGTGTTTGAATTCCCTTCCTCACCCTCGAAGATGATGTCTCAAACCCACCAACCCCTAGTTTGACAATTAGGGATGAAGACACAAATATCTATCGATGTAACACCAGGAAAGTCCATGTTTGAAATGCAAGTGGTTCATCTCCCCATGTTTAACACAAGAAACATGACGTTTATCTCACATGATTCACCAATTATCGAAAGTTGGGCATAGCGCTTGGATTTCAATGAAACAAAATGCAAAAAATATCCCAAATGAAGTTTGATTAAAATTATTTTCATTTCCAATTGGTATGAAGCCATTAGGATAGAGACACCATGTTTATCTCCAAAGACATCGTGTTTATCGTCACCATAAAAGCACCATGTTTATCGTCACCTTAAAGACACCTTGTTTATCTCCACAATAAAGAAACCGTGTTTATTGTCACCTTAAATAAATTGTGTTTATCTCCACAGTAAAGACACTGTGTTTATTGCCACAATAAAGACATCGTGTTTAGCTTCATAGCGAGGACACCATGTTTATCTCCACACTAAAAACAACATGTTTATCATCACATTAAAGACACCATATTTATCGACAAAGGAAACAAAGGAGATAATATTTATCGACAAAGGAAACAAAAGAGGTAACACGATGTGTTTATTGTGACAGTGAGATCGGCTTTTGAAATATAGTCTGTTATTTGGATAAGACTGGAAAAGAATAATATTTTTGGTGGTTTAATAAAATGAATAATAGGAGTTTAGCATCAAGTATGTTATTTAAGAAACATATTTTTGCATGTTGTTAGAGTGCTAAAATTTCTCTAGAATATTCTCTCGTTATATTTATGAGGGTCATTTGTTATTAGGTTAGTCAAGAGAAAAATAAACAAAAACTTCCCTGATACTTGATGGATCTAACTGAAACAAAAACCCAAATGAAGTTGATATACATTACTTTCATTTGCAATTGGTTTCGGGTCATTAAGTTACAACACTGTGTTTAGCACCACAATAAAGATGACGTGTTTTACTCCAAAATAGAAAAAAGGGGACTTTTCGATAATAGTGGAAAATAATATCAATTTTGGTGATTTAACAAAGTCAACAATAGGAGAATATCATCAAGGATAAATTCATCCATCTATTAACACTTAAAACATTAAAATTATATATAAACAAGAAAAGAACGAAAAATAACATTTAGGAGACATGGATTTAAATTTAGATTTAAACAACCAAAGAATGAATAAGAATAGATGTTTAGTAAAATAGTAAATTTTTAACTAATGAGTTTATGTATTTTTAGAAAGCATTTAGTAGAAAATTATTTTACTGTTGATTTAATCTTGTTTCCATAAGGAACAATACTAAGCAAAGCCACATAATTGTTGACATCAATGAGACGAGTCGGTGGAAATTATGATGTATTGAAAATCTTCACTTGTATTCAAAGAGACATTAAAGAACAAATATAACAAAGCATATAATGGACATGCACAATTTGATCAATATAAAAGCAATTTTTACACCTCCATCAACAAATGTATACATAATCAAACCAAACAACTTGCATACAACTGAGTTACAACTAACATTATTCCCAAGATGGAGGTGCCATGTCTTTAATTATTCTCTAGTTAGGCCAAATAAAGCATAGCATTCCTCGTAATGCAACGAGTTATACATGGACGAAAACTGCATGTTCATACATCATAATGCAAAGAAGCAACTCTACAAGGAAGCAATAAACAACCTCAACTTATACTTGTACTCTACGCCATCAACAGGTTTCTTATGTGTTACTATAGACTTCAAAACAACAAATCCCCATGAAAAGAATTCTATTGAACAACACTTGTACATTTTTTTAATATAATTTTTTTTTTAACAAAAGAGGCATCGAGCACCCTATAGGTACTAATGATATACACAGAGACTCAAAAATATCAGATGGATGTCTCATCTTTATAATCTAGTGCATCAAAGATTTATCTCTTGCAATGCTAGGAGCGATCCTATTTGTATTGTTCTTATTGCACCACACCCATGTGCAACAAATATGATAGCCTCTTGCATCATGTGATCATACTAAGAATGGAAAAAATAACCCAACACCTACACCTCCTGCACCTCCCACTTCTGTTCTCTCAATTTCCTTGAATGAAATGCTCTCCACGAGTCCACCAAACAACTACTAGAGAACCCCAATAATAAACAAAAAAAACAAAGAGTCCATACCTCAAAACACAAAGCTAATCTAATTCCATCAATAACACGTGTAGATTACATTGAATGTTCATAAAAAATAACATGAGCCATTTTGGGAGGTATTTTGTAGTGACCTTGGCATAATGTTTCGAACCCTTTTTTTTGTCAAAAGAGTTAGAACCAGTAATATTCATCTAGGGTGCCAAACAGAGATTAGAATAACTTTTATTTTTTTAGTCCCCACCTATATGGAATGCTACCTACTCATTGCACACCTGAACTAATTGCATAAACAACATACGAATAATACATAGTGTGTTTCTCATCTATTTCATATGAAAAACACAATGCCCATCTCACACAATAATCAAAGAGTACAAGCTTATTCAACAATGCACAAAAATACTAATATTTGAATAATAAAACAAGAGTACACTGACAATTAAACAAACAATATAGTGATATACAACAATATGTGAAACAAATGTTCACATTTATAACCAAAGTAATCAGACGTACTAACTAAAATAAATTATTTAACTAAAGTAAGCAGATGGTGTCCAGAAATGTCCAACCAACAATATGTGAAACAAATGTTCACATTTATAACCAAAGTAATCAAACATACTAAAAAAAATTGTTCAACTAAAGTAAGAAGATTGTGTCCAGAATTATCAAATCAAGCATTGAGAGAGGGGTACATAATCAAATAATATATTCATCATCTCCTCTGCTATCTAGTTTGTGCAACAAAGGAAATGCCTTCATAGAATCTACTTCTTTTCCTACGGTTACTGTGTATCTCAAGAGGTGTGATCCTAAGGGATCAAAGCCTCCCACTTGACCACCTTCCATTGGTAGGCTACTTCATGGGAACTTTCTTTTTCTTCACATAGTGGAGGTCATTGTCCTATATGAACCCACAAACAATATACATGAGTAGCTCCAATACAACAGGAAGATGCACAATAAATATGTTGTTGCAACGGATATGAAGGAAACTATGATACCTACCATAGGCTACTTTTCCAGCATATTGGTGATTAGGGGGCATTAATCCTGCAACAATCCATGGAGAAAAGAAATGAGAGGCAGTGATACAATTGGTATACCTATATTTAAAAAATATATGTAAAATATCCCAAGAGATATCTTATAATAGAAGAGAATCATCTATAAAATAAATGTTCTTCTAAAATACTAAATACGAAGAATACAAAGCCATTAAAGTCCTACATGCAAAAACCTATGGATCTAACTCAAAACTAGTGGCAATGGTTCTATTTCATTTGGACTAATAAAGTAAAACCTCAACAAAAGATGAAAAATGGTAGATTTCATGCATTTGCATGTCAAATTGTTTCAAAAATGGATTTTTTTTTAAAGACATTTTGATGTCATTGTACATGCCTCTCGGCATAACCAAAACTCGGACAAAAGTATGTTGGTACAATGCATATAAAGAAAAGAATGAGATGTACCACATGTTTCTCCACAACCAATTCCATCATGTTGGTATTCACGAGGTGTTCATCTTGCACAAAACCATAGAGAAAATAGATGAGTTGCACCATTACAATAACATCTTGCACAATAAATATGCTGGTGCAATGGATATAAAGGAAGTATCAGACATACCACAAGTTACTCCATGGGCGATTGCTTTGTGGTGGGGTCAAAAGGGGTTCATCCATCGCATCGTCAATGGTGAGGTGTGCATCTTGCAACAAATCATAAATAGTACATATGAGTTGCAAAATCATAATAGGAACTTGACCAATGCATATGCCGATAAAAGAGATGTGAAGGAAATTATGACACAAACCTCTTGAAAGGAATTTTGGCCATCATTGATTTGTATTGAAGAGGCAGGTTGGGCCAAGTCTGAGATGTTCCATATCTCAAATGAATTCAATAAATTGATCAGTACATCTGATAATGGATGTGGATAAGGCAGCTCAACATCTACGTCAAGCAACTCAACAACACGGAATTTGATAGTACTTGGTGGGAGTGAAATATTGGGGTCAATTGCACCAATTCCCATGGAAGCCACTTTTCCTTTTCCAATGAGAACTCCCTTTAATAGAAGCTCAACATGATCCCTGATAGCATAAGTGCCACCTTCATCATGTTCACTATTCTCATCCAAAGCACAATGATCAAACACACAATACACTACTTCAAAGGAACTTTTTTATAAAGTTAGGAATGTTGTTAGTAATGGTGCATAACCTAATATTGGGAATATTGTGATTGAAGACAATCAAGATTTTTTTGTTGAGATTGATTACATAAAATAATGGTTGTACACATAGAAAAGGGAATTGAAGAGGTTGTCCTTTTGTATGCAAGGCTCAAAGAAACTAATCATCCATGGAAAAAATACAAATCCATAATCATCAAAGAAAATATTAGAAAGTTGGGCAAAGACAAAAGCCAACAGTGCATATGTAAAAACATTGCCCATACAAATATAAAACTTAAGGCATGAAGCAAGTTGGCCAGAGACAGGATGGTGATTACATAATAACATTTCCCATACATACACAAAACTAAATGCACACATGCATTTCAAATGACACCTAAACATTCGAGTTGTAGTTGACTCATAATTAACAAAATTACTTAAGAGTTGAGAATGTGGGCTTTCAAAGGTGACATGGACATTGGTTATGAAGTAATTTCGTTCCACCAAAATACACTAACAATAATAACAACTAAAAAGATCCATCATACAATATGAATTTTGAAAAATGAAAAGCAAGAATATACCTTGTCCTTTTTCTTCTTTCTTTTGTTTGCCTTATGTTGCTTTTCACCTTCCACTTGAACAAGACCATCCTCATGTAAGCGAGGTGCTTCATTTGCCGCCTGTCAAATGGGAGCATCAATGTAAGATATCAATTGATTATGCACAATGAGATATGGATGTAATCCAATAATATACCTTCTCCTTTTTCTTTGTCCCTTTTTCCACCGTGTGCCACTTAAAACCTCTTGACCGATCAACACCATCCTCATGCAAGAAATGTAATGCTTTAGATGAAGCCTATCACATGGGAGCATGAATGTAAGTGATCAAATGATTAGACACATGAGATATCTAGATGTAACCCAAGAATATACCTTCCCCTTTTTCTTCTTCCTTTCTTCCACCTTGTGCTTCTTATCACCTACCGACTGATCAATGCCATCCTCATGCGAGAAATGTACTGCTTCAAATGAATCCTATCACATGGGAGCATCAATGTAAGATGTCAACTGATTAGGTACACGAGAGATGGATGTAATGCAAGAATATGCCACCTTCTTTTTAATCTTCCTTTCTTTCTCTGTGTGCTTCTTATGACCTCTCGATTGAACATCATCGTCCCCATGCAAGAAAACTACTTCAAATGTAGCCTATCAAGTGGGAGCATCAATGTTGGCTATCAATTGACTACACACACTAGATATGGATGTAATGCAAGAATATACGTTCTCCTTTTTCTTCTTCCTTTCTTCCTCCTTGTATTGCTTATGACCTCTTGATTGAACAATGCCATCTTCGTGTGAGCCAGGCACTTCAGATGCAACCTACCAAACAAGAGCGTGAATGTAAGCAATTAATTGATTACACACAAAATATATGGATGTAATGCAACAATATACCTTCTCCTTTTTCTTCTTCCTTTTTTCCTCACGTTTCTTTTCACCTTTTGAATGAACAACTCCATTCTCATGTGAGAAATATACTTCTTTAGATGAAGCTTGACAAAAGAGAGCATAAATGTAAGCTACCATTGATTACAACCTATATGAATACAAGAATTGGAAGTTAGTTGTGAAAGTTATATTGATGTTATCTATCCATGTTATAGAATTAAATCAATCTACCTTCACTATTTTATTCTTCCTTTGCTCCAAAATGGGTTCCGCATAACACGGTTGCCCCACATGCTCCTCATGTGGTTTTCTAGTGTCACAACTGCCTTCCCCTCTGGATTTTCTAGGGTCATGCTAAAGTAGAGTACACAATCATTTAGTAATATGTATTCAAATCAAATTAATAAATATAACAAAAAAAAGGAAAAAAACAACAACAAAAACAATAACAAAAGCACACAATGGTGTGTTTGCAAACTTAACCAGAGGTTTCAATTTTTTCAAATGGAACAACTTCAATATCTTTTATGTTCTCACCTCTTGATTTTCTTTAGAGTGGTACTCATGCATGGTTTCTCTTATTTCTTTCCTTCCTGCTTTTGATAGGTCCTCATACACGGTCACACTATGGGTGAAGAAAACCCGCTCAACTACATGTCGACATTGTTCTTTTACCTATAGTCTCATCTGGTATTCAACATTGGCCACCCTCCTTTCAACATATAGATTACTTTTCTTAGGTGGATGCGACTTAAAACTTTTTGAGGTCATAGAACATCTACGCTTATGTGGCTGAATTAAATCAAGATTGTGCTTGAACATTCTATGCATATTATAAGCTCAAAGATCCCAAAATCTCACCCTTCTAGCCTCACCGCATCTACCATATAGACAAAATTAAAAAATCCTGGTTCCCAGGCATCCAGTTCTATATTTCATTGACCCCTGTCCCACATTTGCAATTTCAAAAGTCACATTTCATGAACACATAAAAGCTCACATTCCATAGAACATCAATCACATGGAAGTCAATGGAGAACATTGATTAGAATACAACCAATACCTATCCTTCTCGACCATCATCTTATATTTCATTATCATATGGATCCTCAGAAGACACATCTTCATCTTCAGTAGAAGCCTCACTAAGCTTGTATTGTCTGGCAGAAGACGACGATTCTTCTTCCTTTGAGACCCATCGTATGAATGACAACCTCTCCCATACCATAGAAGTTGGCATCGGAAAAAATGAGACGTGTGAATGTTATTGTAAACTAAATAACATGACACAACATGCATAAACATAACATAAAGATAAAATATATTCTACCTCTCAATTCCACAAACTACTCAAACAATAAATAAAAGGCACTCCCCAATTAATAGGAAAGTGTTTTGTAATCAAACCAACAACCTAGGAAAAAAACAAACTATTGGTGATAGATTAAATTTGAAATTAAACACGCATGCCACAACAAACAATTATTTTCATTTATATTTAGAAATATTGAACACAATTTTATGGCACAACATACATGCCCAAGTGGAAAGATAATTGACATATTCAACTATACTAAGGCAGTTTAATTTCAAACTCAACCTATGACTAACAAAAGTAGTATATATTAACCAACATTATCTGTCCATTTGCTATTCTACTGGAACTATGGAGGAGAGGATGTTCACAAATAGTTAGACCCCCAAAAATAACCCCAACACTTTGAAAAATGCCACATATATACATACACATATATGCCTAATAGTGCTATTTTGTGTACACAATAGCCCCAACTAATCGGATTCACACAAAAATAATCTAATTTTTTTGTCTACACACTATTTTCTATACATAATAGCCTCCACTATTTGGGACTCACACAACTCCATTGTATTCACTTCCATGTCTCTTCTCCTTGGGCCTATCATCACACATCATCTAATCTCCCACATGCCATGGTCATGCCATTTTATGTCGAGAATAGTAGTATGGACATTAGCATGGGTTGTTTTTGACATAAAATGGCATGACCATGGCATCTGGGAGATTAATTTCATGCCATTTTAAGTCAAGAATATAAGTATGGGCATGGGCATACATATGTGGAGTTGTATTGGGCCCCTCATGGAGCGCTCGAGTTTCCTGCATGGAGGAGAAAAGTACTAGAGGACCTTTCAATGATAACATTTTTCAACAACCGAAAAGGAATGATGTGATGCACTATGTGATGAAAACTAATCTCCCACATGTCACGCTCATGGTATTTTCTATGGAGAATATCCCATGCCCTACAAAATAGTGTGTACACAGAATTTTGAATTTTTGTGCGCATCCAAAATAGTAGGGGCTATCAAAAGGTCCTCCAATACTTTTTCTCTTACACACTCGAAACTCAAACTACTCTTTCATGTGGTCACCTCCTTGAACTTTGAATGCACAAAACCCTCTACATTTTTGGTCGAAATTAGATATGCATACTAGGTTTCACCCAAAAATGTCATTTTAGAGGCTAAAAATGTAAAAATATTAAAAAAATGGGTTCCTTACTGGTTTTTATGTGTAAAATTATTCTCTAACCATCACCAAATCCAACATTCGTCTTTCATGTAGTTACAAAAACCCTTGATTTCCCACTCCTATTTCTTGTAGCGTGATAAAAATAAACCCTTCTCTTTTGTGTGATGATCAAACCTGGTGATTTTCCCCCTAAAACCTGCATCATCTAAAAACAAACCCTACGTCGTAATTAAAACACTATGTTTTGCATAGAGTTGTCTACCAAAAGAGAAGCTTTGCACCATTCATCCATTTTACAGTAGCCAGGTTGGACATTTTGCCAGGAAAATTCTAATACATAGTGCCTAGTGTCCTTCCTTACTAGCCATCAAAAAAGGATAACATCGAAAGTTTCTCTTGTACTTTTTCTAATCCATGCTAGAAACTCAAACACTCCACACGGGGCCTAATACAACTCCACATATGGTGTGCTATTTTTTGTGGAGAATAGCCACTTCCATACATAATATTTTGTGTAATCAATTTTACAATGGAGTGATTTTTTGGTAGCTTGAGTGTGATTGTTTTGGATGCATTTTGACAAAGATAGTAAAATTGATCTGGAATTGCATAAAATGGAGTTGTGTGAATCCCAAATAGTGGGAGCTATTGTGTACACAAAATAGTGTGTATAAAATAGTGTTTACACAAAATATTGTGTACAAAATGGAAGTGGCTATTCTCCACATAAAATAGCACACCATACATAGAGTATGGGCCCACTATTTGGGATTCACACAACTCCATTGTATGCAAATCCAAATTAATTTTACTATCATTGTCAAAATGCATTCAAAACAATCACAATCAAGCTACCAAACAATCACTTGAGTGTAAAGTTTTCAAATTTTTCTAAATGTCAATGGCATAATGTCTGCCAAACATTGAGATTCAGAACACAACCACCCACTATTCTTACATGACCAACTAATGATAAGGAATATGGGAATGTTGCCATAGATTGAAAATTAAAAATAATGAATTTAGAGGACCGTTGTCCAAAAATCAATCCAATGTAAATGGTGTGAATGTGAAATTCAATTCCAATCTAATAATGAGAAAAATATTTAGTTTTTCAAATGGGTTGCAAATAACCTACTTTTTTGCCATGAATGCAAATAGATTTGCCTAGTGAGATAATCCACTTTGTGAAATGAAAGTAGATACATCTCCTACTCCAAATGGTCATAATATCAAAGTATCACAATCTAATAGTTGTAGCCTATGGAATTCATTGGGGATTTCAATGCAAGTGAGTGTCAATTTGGAGAAAAATATAGAGGGTTTGGAGCGGTTACAATAGTTAAAAATGTAATAGGGGTGTTCCATTTTGACCAGAAAAACACTAAATTTGGAGCTCTCCTTTGATGAAGCACAAAAGAAGCATTTTTTCAACCCAGTGCATGAGATAAACATTCATTTGTGCAACCTCCTAAAGTACCATTGCAAATATCCTACTTTTGTGCCATGGGTGCAAATAGATCAACCCAGTGAGATAATCTGCTTTGTGAAATGGAGGTGGAGACATCTCCTACTTGAAATAGCAATAATATTAGATTAGTAAAATGGAATAATAGTGGGATGTAGAATACACTGTGGATTTCAACACTAGCTGGTGTCATTTAGGAAAAAAAAAAAGGTTTGGAGAAGTCGTAACAACAAAATAAGGAATAGGTGAAATCACTCTCACCATTTTCAAAATATTACTTGAAATTAAATGGTGAAATTGTTCTTACAATAAAAAATAAAAAAAACCATTAGGAAAGAATTTGCAGAGACGTAGCAATTACTAGAGTTGGGTATGATTTAGAAACTTTACACAAAAATATGGATTCCAACAATCATTGGTTGAAGATGAGCAAGATATGGTTATTGACAAACAAAACTAGTAAGACTTACTGAAGGATACACAGATAATGAAATATATTTCATCATTAGAGAAATTTAAAATACTTCTAAGATTGATGTGGCAACCAAAAATATTAAAAAATGACACCTATTTCACATCTGATAGTAGACTTTAGAAATTTTTTGTGAAAGCGGCATATGTTAAGAACAAAGTATGCATATCTAATATTGAGCAAAAATGTTGAGGGTTTTGTGTGTTGGAAGTTCGAGGATGTGGAAAAGAAGGGGTTTTTTCTGACTGCATGCAAGAGGAACGTTGGATTGCAAGGTAGATATAGAAGATTTCTTCTGGTAAAGAGAGTGAGTAAAAAAGCCTAACATATTTATTTTCCAGCTTTAGTTACAGATGCAATTTTTTAAGATACTTCTAAGATTGATGTGGCAACCAGGTGTATTTAAAAACGACACCTATTTCACATTGTTCGAATCTTTAGTGTTATATACAATGTTGTTCTATTGAGAGAAACAGTTAAAAGCTACTATGTTTTTCACATGACTAGACCACATGTGTACAAAACACTTGTGATTCATACCAAGCTGGTTCGAATGTGTACAAGACTGTCATGTGTTTCTCAACACATCGGATAGTACACTGTGCAAATGCTCTTATTTTTTATAACATTCCAGGTTGTGTGTGGAAAATTGTAGTTTTATTTATTGTGTTTTAAATTTATATTGTGTATCATTGCATTATTTTTAACATTCCCAGTCCCAACAGGTGATCAAAAAATGTGTATACACAAAACAAACATATAGACTAGGCAGAATTTGAAATTTCCAATTTTTTTATAGTCTTCTCCAAAAGCTCTAGTATGTTCCCTAAATTTATAATGATCACTACAAACAATATGAAATATTACAGAAACCCTCATATTTTTTAACAACCCACACTGAAAAATGCACTCTGAAAAAACCTTTCATGTACATCAGCATACCTAGTCCCGAGGAGTAGTCCAAATCCACGCAAAAAGACATACAGAATCAACAAACCCTAGTCCAAATAGAAATTTATTACAATCACTATAAACAATTCAAAACATTACAAAAACCATCATGAAAATTATTACAATCCCTATAAACAATTTAAAAAATTACAAAAAATCTCATGATTTTTAACAACCCACCCTGAATACTGCAGCCTAAAAAAACTTTTGTGATCTTTAGCATTCCCGGCCGCGACGGGTGGTCCAAATCCACGCAAAACAGACACAAAAAATGAGAAAACCCAGAATACATTATTAAACCAGAATATCCAATTAATATCTGTGGAAATCTGTTATCTATGGATATCTTTCGATTTAACAGTCACATGTTGATGCCCCACACTTAAATTACTCACACTTTTTTGTTCAGTAAAGGAGCATATGAATTTATTCATGAGGTCTTGGATCACGTCCACACTGTTCTGAGCCACATAACAAATTATCTTTGTTGATTTTGTATATGCGATTAAATATAGGTTCTATAACTCTGGATTTAAGTCAATTTTTTTGTCGCTTTTTTACTCCATTTACACTAATTTAAGGAGTTCTTTTTTTATGGTTTTCAATGTAAATCTTGAGTTTTCTTAATTATGTTTCTTTCTAAATTTACGGTGAAAGCAATTGGCCTCGACTTTTTTTTATAGTTTTCATGTTTTTTTAATTTGAATATTCACTACTTTCAGTTTCTTTATATTTTTTTATCTTTATTATGAAATTAATTATATTAAATAAATATTAGTTTTTTATTTTTATAATATTATAAATAGTATATTATGTTAAATTTGTGTGAAATATATATATATATATATTGAAGTGTTTACATGTATGAGATTTAATAATATTTTAAAGAGAATGTTGCTTCTTTTAAAAATAGTTGCTGAAAAATTAAAAATTAAAAAGTAGGAAATTTTAATTTTGAAGATAAAGTTATTAATTTATTTTCTAATAATTTTTTTTCATATTATAAGATTTTATCTCTAAACAACATAAAGATATATTAAAATTTAGATTAATTTTAAACAATGCATTTAATATTCATTTATACAATTAGAATCATAATTAAATAAATATTTATAGTAAGTTAAATAAAATAAATTCGAATTATTTAGTGATCATCTTAAAAATCGGTCTACTTTGAATGGCTCGCAACTTGCAAAAACCAGCAACAAACAATTTTAAGGCTTTCAAAATGGTTCAGTCACGTGATCCCGCTAAGGCTAGGAAGTGGCATACTACAAATAGATTTGTAGTCCTGGGTCATCGTCCTCCCTCAACCCTTGAGGAAAACACTTCAAAACAAATAAATAATATTTCTGCGGTAAATTCTCATGGGAGGGAATGACGAGCTCAGGACTCACACCTTGATCTCAGACTGGATGGGCAAAATAATCATGGATGGAAGGAAGTTAGAGGCAAGGGATCCCAAAGGACAATGCTTTCTCAAGCCAGGGTGGAGCAATTGGGAAAAATTAGAAGTTTCATAAGGAAAAGCCTTGGTGATAAAGTGTGGATTGCTCCCATAGCCTCCATAATGCCCGGATTTGCATAAGGGGCCAATTTGATTAACTGAGGTGAAAAGCATCACCCTGAGATCGCCTCAAACCTTCCACTCACTTTTGCCCAATCCAGGAATGTAACACACTTAGGATTTGGTCCTAAATATGACATTTTTCATAATTCAATGCCTCACTAGTGCTGAGCTAATCCTATCTCGGGAAATGATATTGCTAAATCCCCTAAGATATCAAGGATTTATAAGCCCAGACATACTGTTGACCATCGAGCGAGGCATTGGTTCAATAGGGAATTTGGTCCTAATGCACACATTTGGAAGAATAACATTCATAGAGTAAACCCTGGGCTGATATACAATGAAAGTCCCAATCTGGAAGTAAGAGAAGATAAATTTTCCAAGAGAATAAAGGATCACTGCAAAAAATACGGTCTTTTTGCCAAATGGAGTGGGAACAAGCAACTAATTGGGAAAATTGCTAGCTAGTGGGAGGTTGAATATGCAGGCTAGATAAGTATTACTACCCTCTCCAATGACTTTGTTTACATTGATTGCAAATAGGTAGCTCTAAAACATAAATTATTATCTAGGGATCATATGTTTTCTCATAGCTGTAACTTCATTTTTATTGACTAGCATCCAAATTTCAAACCTATCTTATATAAATTTAATAAGATACCAAAATGGATTATACTAAGAAACCTTCTTGTTGAACTTTTGCATTCACTAATTCTTTTCAAGATAGGAGATAAATTAGGAGGTTTTATAGGCATGGAAGAGACATGGGACCACTCTATTGATCTCAAAATGTTGGTAAACTTAGATTTTAATTTATCTCTGCTGAGAAGTATAGATTTAATTACATCTAATGTTAAAATACCGCAAACCCTGAATTCTATATATAGACCAATTTATGATAAAATTGCTTATAGGTCGAAGTATCCCACTATCAATAAGAATCCACCCTGTGTTTTACCCACTGGGTTCATAGATACCGTCATATGTTTTAATAATGAAAAAGGAGGTTTTATTGTTAGGGTCAACCCTTCTAAACAGGAAGGTGCTATCAATCAACCTAGTTGTCCAACAAAGGTAGACAAAGGGGAAATTGTGGAGAATAAGATGCTTGGAAAACCATTTGAATCTTTGATTCCTAAGTAGGGAAATGAGATAGTGATGGTGTTGCAAAATGGAGTATCAACTAAAGATAATATAGAAATTCCCTATGCTCCCAAGAAAAATGTCACTTTGGATGCCCCCAATTTTACTCAATCCCCAGGCATATCTCCTCTCTTGATAAATGGACCTGACAAGGATATATTATGAAACCCTCTCAAGGATGTCTACCTAGATAACAGTGTACCCACCTCTACTCATGTAGTTCTGGAGAATGATTTTCACAAAGATTATACTAAAATGTATTCAATATGGGGGTTGAGAGAGAGTTAGAGGGAGGGGAGATACCGAAAGAGGCAATTCTGGGGTATGTCCCCCTAGTTGTATAGGAGGAAGATAGGCATAGAAATGGAGAATCTCTAGAGGATAAGATAGGTCATTTGGAAGAAGAATCTTCATTGTTACAGGGGAGAGGGGTTGGGGTATCTATATTTGTGGAGGGTGAGGATAATGAGAACAAGACTAATGTTTCAATCAACCAAGTTTGCAATGATATCACCAGTGATATGTTGGATAGGTTTATAGAGGAAATATTGCAATTGACACTCATTGGATTATATGTTGTAATTGATGGCAACAAGATTCCATTGAAGTCATATACCGACATTAGGAGGCATTCACCGACAGACGCAGACATTAAGTATCTAGGGTTACAACCAGCACTGGAACCGGCATTGGCATCCAGCACATCAGGGAAGCCGACATCAAGGAAGTTTTATTTGTAAAATCATTTTATAATTATTGTATAAGTCCGACATTATATATCTTTTCTATTGTAAGCCGACATAAGGCATATTGTTTGTAAAGGGTACATAGATCATTTTGTTAGGTCATTATGAGATGATAAAATAAGATTATGGATTATGATAGAGTGTGTGGATGGAATAGGAGAATATAGAGCTGTGTAATGTGAAGGATATGTATATAAATCATTTGTATGTAAATGTTATATCATGCAATGATTTTTAGATGTTTTTAAAGCCATTCTTGGAGGAAAGGAGATAGCGGTAGAAGTGTTTAGGGTTTATGAACTGGTACAAAGCACCAGAACTCTTTTTGGTATTGTAGATGCATTTTGTGAGTTTATCTTTATTGTTTTACTTCAGTAGAAGCTTGTAGTTAGTGAGACTCTTTAGTGATGAGCAATGTGCTCTAGGTAGTGTGCCTTCTTGCATTTGTTGGCCCCCTCTCTATGTAATATCTTTCATATGGCCGACGAATTGATATTGTGGGTCACCAATCCCACTGTGGTTTTTCCCCTTTAAGGTTTTCCACATATAAATTTTGTGTGTTATTGTTTTCATTCATGTGGATGGTTTATTTGCTTCAAGTTATATATTTATTCATTTATCGGTTTATATGTTTATGTTATAAAAGCATAAAATCTTATCTTACTGGCAGAACACTAATTCACCCCCCCCTCTCATTATTCTTGGATCCCAACAATTAGTATCAGAGCTCGGTACCTTAGAAGAAGTTTAACAACTTGAGAAAGATCCCAAAACCAGAATCATTAAACATAGCTATGGAAAAGCAACTTGAGATAGCTCTTGAAGATTATGATGCTGAAAGGATGAAGAACTTAAAAATGCAAGATGAATTGAATTCTACAAATGAATTCATTCTTGTCCTACAAGAAAGGTTATCATTAGCTCAAGCTAGGAGGAAAGAACTTTTGCAAAAATAGGATGATGAAAATACACTCAAGGAACATTGTCAGAAACCGAGTTAGGCAAAGATTCTCATGCAAAATGAAATGCAAGACCTGACTATGAAGATGTCAAAAATTATTGAGGACAAAAAGAAAAAGGAATAAAATCTTACTATTTCTCTGAAGAAAAAATATGAAGAATGTGACGGATTGGCTCATGAGAATGATATGTTGAAAACCAGTTTGGTGCAATCCCAGAATAATGAACAAGAACTTGAAAGACAAGTAATAACTCTGAGAGATGATCTGACTACTGCAAGTGAGTATAAAGAAAAGTTCAGGATCAATGCTGCACAATTGGATGACTTACTGAAAAAACAAAGGCAGAGTGATAATTCTAGAGGACTTGGATTTGTGCAAGGTGAAAGCTCTGGTACTACAAATAAAGATCAAATAACTGGTATGCAGAACTCATCAGAATAGAGGAAATCGGAAAGGCAATCTAATTCTTATAAATTCAATGGTAGCGCTTTGTTTGTAATAAATTTGAGCATATGCCTAAACAATGTAGAAATAATAGAAAATCAAAACTATAATTATGTTCCCGGTCAATGCACAAATTGCAAGAAATATGGTCATAAATTAGAAGAATGCGGAATGAATGTTAAATGTCATGCATGTGGAAAGTTTGGATATTTGGCTAATCATTGTAGGTCAAGGAATGAAACTGGATATGACAAATCAATTCAAAATAACAATGTTACATGTTATGCATGCAACAAAATAGGTCATATTGCTAAGTACTGCAGAAGCAAGACTAAACCGGTTAGCAATGATAAAGAAAATGAGAAAGGAAAGTAGAAGGTAGATGAAATACAACAAGATCACACCAAGAGATGGGTTAGAAAATCTAAAGAAACAAGTGGAGATGCAACTACACCGGTAACTCCACTAGTAGAACAGAGCATTCCTCCACCAGTAGGAAATTCAACCGGTAACTAAGGCATAAGCCTTAGGGGTTGGAAAATTCATTGCAAATCTTGCATATTCCCTGGAGGAGATCAAAAGAGACCTGGAAGAGATCTCAAGAGCTGTGTTAATCATTGATGAAGTTCTACCCAACATAAGACTATGAACAGACATCCGGTAGTGTACATCGTGAAGCATTTATGATAGTGAAGGATAAGGGTTTACTGACTGATAAAAAGGGAAAGTGGATTCATTTTCACTCACCCAACATTCAAGCAATCCAAAGTGAAGCAAAGGCAAATATCAGTTGATTAAGAGAGAGAAAAGGCATTTTGAAAGGATTTCCAGCAATTATCTAAAAAGCAACCAAATCTTCCTACCGACAATCATTTTTAGGTATTTCTTCAAAATGGCATTTGGATCATTTGCTCCTAATTTCATTGCAAATCGCACCATTGTTGAAGTCAAGGATAGAATGAGACCCGTTTTCAAGGAAGTTCTTTGATAGCCAAGAAGGAAGACCTTGCGGGCGCATTCTCTAGGGTTCCTGATGGTGTGATGTATGTAGAAGATGTAATGGGGTATATGCACGAAGTTGTGGTACCAAAAAGGTGCCACACTTAAAAAAAATAATTAAAAAGCGTATAAGGCGCACGCGCTTAGGGCGCGCGGCCTATAGGCTTGGTGTGCGAAGCCTTAGGCTTGGCACACCAAGCCTATAGGGCGTGTGCCCTATAGCGCACACACCTTATAAGGCGTGTGCCTTATAAGGCGTACGCCTTATGTGCATTATAAACAACAAAAAACCCTTGCTCTGCATTTCTACATTCCAAACCTACATTTTGGCATTTTTGGGTGCTATTTTCTTGCGCTCGCCCTTTGCAAAAGCTTGAAATTGGGCATTAAGTTGTCCATATCTCATCAAAATGCCGCCATGCCATCGAAGAGCTCGAAGAGGTATGTATTTTTATTATCTTATTGTCATTTTTTTAAATTAATTTGAAGATTAAACTAGGTTTATTGATTTAAATTTATTTTCATTATCAAAAAATGAGATTAGACAAGAAAATATTGAAAACATTCAATCACCTCCTCATGAAGACCATATTGAAGAAGAAGCACATCAATCAACTCCTCATGAAGACCATATTGAAGAAGAAGCACATCAAGAACCTCCTACAATCCCTAGACACCCCATAGGTACAGAAGAAAACCTATTAGGTCAAATAGAAAATAGCCAAAAAGAGCTTGAAGGTTTAATCACAAGGCTAAAAGATCCCACTGGAACAAACTCCCATAGGACAAACTTTGCCAGTTCTTTGCAATCTATTGTATCTCATATACAATCTATGAGTGGGCAAATAAATTTTTGGTCTCATAAGAAGAAAGAACAAAAGCAATTTTATGCTGACAAATTATCATATGTGGCAGTGAAGAAAAAGAAAATTAATAAATTTGACTTGTGTGCTCTTTTTATGGACCCCCGAACAAATCAACCTTTACACCCTAGATGTAGGAGATTCCCTATTCATTGGTGTCATCATGAAGGGATTAAGAACAATTTTTGGGATAGGTGGTGGATGGTATTTGATCAACCCCCATGCAATAATCATGAGGTACCCCAATATTTTTTGAGAAAACTATACTATGAGTTTGTCCTTAATGAGATCCCAAACTATTTTGATTTTCTAGATTTCCAAGGTAGAGGTGGGGGTTCCTCGCATGATAGAGAGGGTGCACAGTGTGATCCAAATCTCCCACCAAGACCCTTGGCCAGACCTCTGGTGGAGCATGTTATTATTCCTTCCATTGTGAAGGAGAGTATTGAAGTTGAAACTCTAGACTCGATGAGCTCACTCACTCAGAACCTTATAGAGTATGCTAATCCTCTAGTAGAGGGTGATGCGAGTGATGATGTTGATTCTTCTAGGCATCGAGTTCTAGCTCATTTTTGTCGATCTTGTGGTTCTGTTTGCACTTATGATCCTAATAGTTCTGAGAATGCACGTGCACGAGCAGAGTTTTCTATAGAGAACATTGTCATGATAGAATCCTTGCTGAAAAAAACATTTGGCATTGATACCTAGGTGAATTTCATTACAAGTTCATTTCATTCTTTTTATTAAATCTTATATGTAGATTTGAGAATATATCTAAATTAGTAAATTATTATGATAAAAAATCAGGGTCAAAGTGTTCACAATACTAGCAACATTCCTATAGCACCCTTTTTCACTACTTCGTCAACTCCATAGGTATACAACGAGTGAAAAAATATAATTATTATATGTAGATAGTTGAACCTTATGTGAATGATTTTCTAATTACTCATTTTGGATGTCAAATAGTTTGATGCTAGAGTTTCAATATCAACACCTCGTAGTGTATTTCATCAACAATCTTTCACCCAGGTAAACAATTTATCTTTAATGTTGTTATTAAATAATATAGATAGTTTTGGCGATTAATCAATATACTTTGTTTAATTTTCAGATGTAGAATTCAGAGACTCCTCCTTCTGTCTGTGCGTCAATGGAGTGCAGTGTTGCTGTAGCAGTAGCAAATTCAACTGCTTTAACAGAAGTATGAGACATATTTGTAAATTTAGTAAATTCAGCATTACATTTGTTATCTTAATAATATGTTATTGAAAAATTTAGCGACACTTGTATTTAGTTTAATTTATATTGTGATGCTTACAAGAGGGGCTTGTCACTCCAGATCATGAACGTGCACCTATTGTGGATGAACATCATGATTATTTGTATGCGGTAAGTGATTATTATATTATATGTCATTCTAAAATTCAATTTTTGTATATGCTAACATCATTCTTTTCATTGTATCAGGTGGAGTTACAAAAAAGTCTGGAGAGGAGGTCGAGTGGACGTACTCGAAAGACACCTACATCATATACATCTCCATCCCCTCGACAGGAAAAGATATCTTGTGATCTGTTTCCTTCCCCTAGAGGGAAATGAATAGAATAGGGTCCTATGTTGTATGCCTATATGGCAATTTTAAACATATGTTTTGTATTATGAATATGTGACATTCTATCGCCATATGGCTTTTGGCAAGCTCCTATTTGACTTTATTCGATACCATGTTGTATGCCTATATGGAAAATTCAAACATATGTTTTGTATTACGAATATGTGACATTCCATGTCCATATGGCTTTTGGCAAGCCCCTATTTGACTTTATTGGATATCATGTTGTATGCCTTTATAGCAATTTTGAACATATGTTTTGTTTTATGAATATGTGAAATTCTAAGTCCATATGGCTTCAAGCCTATTTGTTTGTATTGGATATATTTGATAGTTTTAATGGTATACAATGTTGCATGGATTTGTAGCTTTTTGGTTAATGCAAATCATTTATCATGGTTATCCATAATTGTAGTACAAATGATTAGATGAATATTTGCACAAAGTTTATTATTACTTAAGCTTTGAACCTAAATATGTGCTTGTAATCCAAGACACAAGCCACCCTGACGTGTATGAGTTGACGGTTCAGTGCCGCAACACGACCCCGCAGGATCAGACGGATCATTCTTATGATTAACGGGCACAGAGAAATGCGATGTCGAATATTGACAACTTTGAGCAATTTGAGCACTTGGGCGATTTGGCTACTAGGGTGTGGCCCGCAATGATCAAGTGAGTTAGAGAGAAAAAAGAAAGCATTCCAAGCATAAACCTAGCCACCCTGATGCGTACAAGCTGACGGTTCAGTGCCACGATGAGCGGATTGAAAGATGGGGCATTGTGTAACTTTTCATTGAACTCATCTAATGCTTTTTGTCGCGACCGAGAAAGAGTCGCTACGAGCAACTGGATCTGTGTCTACCCAAACCGAGAGAGGCTTTTTTACAGTGCCATAACAAAACCCCATAGGATGAGATGAATCATTCTTATGATTAACAGGAACAGAGAAACGTGATGCCAAATATTGACAACTTTGAGCAATTTGAGCACTTGGGCGATTTGGCTGCTAGGGTGTGGCCCGCAATGATCGAGCAAGTTGGAGAGAAATAAGAAGGTATTACAAGTGTAAATTCAACCACCTTGATGTGTACGAGCTGACGGTTCGGTGCCGCGAGGAGCGGATTGAAAGATGGGGTATTGTGCAACTTTTCATTGAACTCATTTGAAGCTTTTTGTCGCGATCGAGAAAGAGTTGCCACGAGCAACTGGATCTGAGTCAACCCAAACCAAGAGAGGATTTTTTAGGGTGCCATAACACAACCCCGTAGGATCAGACGAATCATTCTTATGATTAACGAGCATGGAGATACGCGATGCCGAATATTGACAACTTTGAGCAATTTGAGCAGTTGGGCGATTTGGCTGCTAGGGTGTGGCCCCCAATGATCGGGCGAGTTGGAGAGAAAAAAGAAGGCATTCCAAGTGTAAAACTAGCCACCTTTATGCGTACAAGCTGACGGTTCAATGCCGCGATGAGCAGATTGAAAGATGGGGCATTGTGCAACTTTTCATTGAACTCATTTGACGCTTTTTGTCACGACCAAGAAAGAGTCGCCACGACCAACTGGATCTGATTCTACCCAAACCAACAAAGGATTTTTAGAGTGCCATAACACAACCCTACAGGATTAGATGGATCGTTCTTATGATTAACAGGCACGGAGAAATGCGATGCCGAATATTGACAACTTTGAGCAATTTGAGCACTCGGGCAATTTGGCTACTAAGGTGTGGCTCGCAACGATTGGGTGTGTTGGAGAGTAAAAAGAAGGCATTCCAAGTGTAAACCCAGCCAACCCAACATGTACGAGCTGATGGTTCGGCACCGCGACGAGCGGATTGAAAGATGGGGCATTGTGCAACTTTTCATTGAACTCATCTGACGCTTTTTGTCGCTACCGAGAAAGAGTCGCAATGAGAAAATGGATACGAGTCTACCCAAACCAAGAGAGGCTTTTTTAGAGTACCATAAAAAAACCCTATAGGATCAGATGGATCATTCTTATGATTAACAGGAATGGAGAAACATGATGCCGAATATTGACAACTTTGAGCAATTTGAGCACTTGGGCAATTTGGCTGCTAGGGTGTGGCCCGCAACGATCAGGTGAGTTGGAGAGAAAAAAGAAGAAATTCCAAGGGTAAAACTGGCCACCCTAACACGTATGAGCTGACGGTTCGGTGCCGCGACGAGCCGATTGAAAGATGGGGCATTCTGCAACTTTTCATTGAACTCATATGACACTTTTTGTCGCGACCAAGAAAGAGTCGCCATGAGAAAATGGATCCAATTCTACCCAAAATGGGAGAGGAATTTTTAGAGTGCCATAACATGACCCCGTAGGATCAGATGGATCATTCTTATGATTAACAGGCACAAAGAAACATGATGCCGAATATTGACAACTTTGAGCAATTTGAGCACTTGGGTGATTTGGCTACTAGGGTGTGGCCCGCAATGATCGGGCGAGTTGGAGAGAAAAAAGAAGGAATTCCAAGCGTCAATCCAACCACTCCCACATGTATGAGATGACGGTTCGGTGCCACGATGAGCGGATTGAAAGATAGGGCATTGTGCAACTTTTCATTGAACTCATTTGACCCTTTTTGTCGCGACCGAGAAAGAGTCACCACGAGCAACTAGATCTGAGTCTACACAAACCGAGAGAGGCTTTTTTAGAGTGCCATAAAACAACCTCGAAGGATTAGACTGATCATTCTTATTATTAATGAGCACGGAGAAATGTGATGCCGAATATTGACAACTTTGAGCAATTTGAGCACTTGGGCAATTTGGCTGCTAGGGTGTGGCCCGCAATGATCAGGCGTGTTGGAGAGAAAAAAGAAGGAATTACAAGCATAAACCTAGCCACCCCGATGCGTATGAGCTAATGGTTTGGTGCCACGATGAGAGGATTGAAAGATGGGGCATTGTGCAACTTTTCATTGAACTCATCTGACGCTTTTTGTTGCGACCGAGAAAGAGTCGCCATGAGCAACTGGATCCAAGTCTATCCAAACCGAGAGAGGCTTTTTTAGAATGCCATAACACAACCTCGTAGGATCAGATGGATCATTCTTATGATTAATGGGCATGGAGAAACGCGATGCCGAATATTGACAACTTTGAGTAATTTGAGCACTTGGGCGATTTGGCTGCTAGGGTTTGCAATGATTTGGCGAGTTGGAGAGTAAAAAGAAGGCATTCCAAGTGCAAACCTAGCCACCCCAATGGGTATGAGCTAATGGTTCAGTGTCGTGATGAGTGGATTGAAAGATGGGGCATTGTGCAACTTTTCATTGAACTCATCTGATGCTTTTTGTCACAACTGAGAAAGAGTCGCCACGAGCAACTGGATCCCATTCTACACAAAATGAGAGAGGCTTTTTTAGAGTGCCATAACACGACCCCGTAGGATCAGATGGATCATTCTTATGATTAATGGACACAGAGAAATGCGATGCTGAATATTGACAACTTTGAGCAATTTGAGCACTTGGGCAATTTGGCTGCTAGGGTGTCGCCCATAATGATCAGGCGAGGTGGAGAGAAAAAAGAAGGCATTCCTAGTGTAAACCCAGCTACCCTGATGCGTATGAGCTGATGGTTCGGTGCCACGACAATCGGATTGAAAGATGGGGCATTGTGCAACTTTTCATTGAACTCATCTGACGCTTTTTGTCACGATCGAGAAAGAGTCGCCACGAGCAACTGGATCCGAGTCTACCCAAACCGAGAGAGGATTTTTTAGAGTGCCATAACATGACCCCACAGGATTAGATGGATCGTTCTTATGATTAACAAGCATGGAGAAACGCGATGCCGAATATTGACAACTTTGAGCAATTTGAGCACTTGGGCAATTTGGTTGCTAGGGTGTGGCCCGCAACGATCGGGCGAGTTGGAGAGAAAAAAGAAGGCACTCCAAGAGTAAACCCAACCACCCCAACATGTACGAATTGATGGTTCGGTGCCACGATGAGCAGATTGAAAGATGGGGCATTGTGCAACTTTTCATTAAACTCATCTAACGCTTTTTGTCACGACTGAGAAAGAGTCACCACGAGAAACTGGATCCGTGTCTACCCAAATTGATAGAGGCTTTTTAGAGTGCCATAACATGACCCTGCAGGATCAGATGGGTCGTTCTTACATGTCACTAACATTGAGAAAAACCATGCTGAATTTTGACAATTTTTCACACTTTGAGTGATTGACAACAAATGAGCATTATTTACATCTTTTACCATATTAATAGGGTATAATTCATGAAATGTTCCCATGTGATCTCTAATTGTCCAAAATGACATTATCTACATAAAATCACACAAAACAAGACAAAAACATTTACATATATCCAAATAAGATTGATATTACAATTTTTACATTTATATTTAATCCAATGAACCATCTAGATCTGTTCTACTCTTTATCGTGTCTAGTATGGCGTCATGGTTAGACTCATGAACCTTCCATAGGTTCTTGTTTAGTGGTCTACCCCCATATCTGATCAAATGAACATTTGAAGCTACAACAAGGTTAGAATAATGAAGAATCTTCCTATGTGTCTCGAAGTCCTCGAACAACCACAAGTTAGACTTCTTCACTGGGTACCTTCTAAGCCATGTACCAGTAACAACTACTGATCCTATGGGGTACTCAATATTTTCTCCATCTACCACAGGGCGATCCAATTTCTTTTTTGCGTCCACACAATGACACAGGTAATAGTCTATTCTTTCTTCATTGTCTTCAGCTGCAATTACTGCATAAACATGCCTTGCAATGATAAAGTGAGAAGAATTTAGCAAACAACTAAGGTAAAATATTAAAGTACAAAAATTGCATGTGGATAATTTACCTGGTTGGACTAAATCTGACACATGGTCAAAGTTAATTGGTGCTTCCATCTGTGTGAGTTGTAGTGCACTCAGAGGTCGGTATGTCTCAAGTGGGATTAGAGGTCTCATACACCATTCGTCCACCCACTCCTTTGACTCACAGTCATTATAGGCACCATCTCTACATGAAGAACAATAACATGCCATCTGCTGCATATGGACAGTCCATGAACCTACATTAGGGCTTTTGAAAGAGTGTAGATCATGTCAATGTACAACAATCTTCTAATTTTGCAATGTTAGTATCATCTACCAACCAAAAAAATCTGTGAACTAAAGACTTACCTTGATTACCTGGACCAATTGTACCATTGCACCATTGAACAATTGATTTTGCATCTTTCAAGTTTGCATTCCCTTTGTACTTTAACTCTTCTCATGCTAAAGCTCTTTTAATACATGCTCCTGCACCATCATGCTCCCCTTTTCCATGCCCAGCCTCAGAGAAATTCCACATATGTTGAATAGCAGTCAACTTATGCATCCTACTCAACCAATAAAACATCCGAGAGTTCTTAAATTGCGATGCACAATTATCTGACCATATGATATGTTGACGGAATGATATGCCTCGGCTAGCCAAATCATCGTAGAATATCTAAAAACAACGTTGCACAAACTCTGTAGAGTGTGAGCGATCATCACTGATGTAAAAATGATACTCCCTCAATATCTTCCTATCCTCTTCCATACTATAATGTGCATGAATGAATGCTATATGCACAAATATGGCAACTTGTGTGGATTTGTAATATTGTGATTACACCTCGTTCTGCGGTTGTAGTGTGTAGTTCTCTACAAAGTCAACAATTGAAACGATTGTATGAAGTGGAAATGTGTCCTTGCATAGCTTAAATTGTGAGTCCAACCAACGAGCTCGATGGTTATGCCTTGCATACTCATACACTATATTCTCATGAAAGATGCCCATAAACTGATACAATGGAATCTTCTCACTAACAAATTCACACCTTTTTGCTTCTTTTCCATCTTTTAGCATGTAGGCCACTATCTTATATTTTCCAAATTCTACTAATTCATTACCAATTTCTTGTCCAATATCCATATGTTAACAAATTTGTAAATGTCGCAATCCACCACAATCAACACATGTGCCATCCAAGCAACACTTATTGTAATATACTTGACCATCTACTCTTTCACATAAGATGCTAGATATGAATTCCCTTGAAGATGTCGGTGGACCATTTATGTTGCATTCCTGCAAAACATTGTCAGCATGCAAATCTATACATATGCGTTGATAAACATCATAATGGTTAGAAAATTCAATATGTACTCTACAACAACAAGTTGTGCGTGTGTGATTTATTTTGACATAAAAAGGCTTTACCATTTCAAAGAAGCTTTGACTCATTTTTATTTGAGGATACATACATTGAAACTTGGCAAAAAATTGTGTTTGAGTCATATCCAAAAAATGTTTCGGATGTGGATCATGGATTTTACTACCAATCCTCCTTCTTACAACATCTCTTTGATTTGGAGAGACCCTTGTGTTATTCTTCCAAAAATCTTCAATTAGGGATCTCAAGGCTTCAACAATTGCTTTATCTTTCCGTGGTAATCTACCGGAAAATGCCCATAACTCATTGTTATATGGATCCTCCACTCTTTGTCGCCTTCCCAAAGCTCCCATTAGACTTTGTCTACTTATCTTCAATTGTTTACTTGTCTTTCTAAGGAGGCGAGTTTTCTTAGTTTGAGTCCTTACAATTGTTGATGTAATGACACGTCGTGTGGCATTACTATCTTTTGTGCATGAGTTAGAACCAACAGTATCATATGCATTCATCAGATTCTTCACAATAGATTTGTCGCTTGATTCAATCGATGTTCTTAGCCCAAGAATCTTCATTATAGGCCTAAATTTCAGATTTCTCATCATTTCAACAAATAGTTGACATCTTCTTGTCTCATTTAAAGGCTCAAGAAATAATTTCCATATCTGGTTAGCATGTCTTTGACAAGTATGCTTCAGAAACTTGTCAACCATTGGTTTCAAAACATTAGCATCAATATCAATCAAATACTTAGGCTTTCTATGCAAAACTCTAGGAGGTGTTCTCAAACTTTGAGTTATCTCAAGATTAGGAATGTCAACAACATTAGGGATAGGTGGCATACCTTCAAGCAGAGATGAAAATGATGACATACCTTGAAATTGAGGTGTACAAGATGGTGTAGCTGCAGTACTTGATGTCAGTCGTGAAGTACTTGCAACGTCAAATGTCATAGAGGGAGTGCATTCAATATGAGATGTTGTAGACACCAATAGTGTGCCAATAAGAGATGGTGTGCCTTCAACTTGAGATGTAAAAGATGGGGTGCCTTCAACTTGAATTGTTGTAGACATGCTCTCAACCTCGGGATTCAATTGTCTCATTGCACGAAGGTTTTGCATCCATTGCCTTTGTGTGGCCAATTTTGTCTCTCTCTTAGATTGGATGGATATTTCATGTTACTCTTCAATTGGCACCTCTTCAATTGACACCTCTTCTTCTATGGTATTCAATTTCCTTTGTTCATGAAGTTGCTTCATTCCTTCTCTTTTTTTTGCATTCTTAGCTTCACACTCTTCCGGTGTTACATTTTTTGGTCGTTTCCTCGGCATGATGATGATGCTGCATATGTTAAAATGGATATATGAAATTGAAATTATTTCATGTATTCCTTTTCTAAATTATTTCATAAGATCTTAAAAAGGATGTATGAAATTGCAAATTTTGTTTTAAACCACTAAACAATTAATTTTCTTATGCAACTTCCTTCAAATGCATTGTTAAATCTAATGTAAATCTAATAGAATTATAGTCAATTTTGACTCACACTTTTATTCTAACATTTAAACAAAATAACACTTAATAAGTATTTGAATTCTTAAAATAAGAAAATATTACCTCAATTATTCAAATTTGATAAAAAAACTATGTTCTTCCTCTTTGACGTTGCCAAATGAAAAAAAAGGTGGTGGAGAGCTAATGGAATGTATAAAATAACCTTGCATAAAATGTCAACACCATCCAAAAAGCATTTTTTTGTCTGATCATGCCCAGAAAGAAGACAAAAAGAGGGAATGTGGGCTTGGATCACGGGTCAAGGGTCCCAGATAACCGTTTTTTAGTGCAGCTCATTTGTCTAGCACCAAATATGGCACTAGTCAAATGACTTCCATTGAAATTTTTAACCTTAAACTAAACACTAACTATATACGCTATAACCTTTTTTTTGTGTAGGTCATTTGGCTAGCGCCAAATGACTTCCATTGAAATTTTTTACCTTTGATAAATTTCTACTCTATACCCTATAACCTTTTTTTTGTGCAGCTCATTTGGCTAGCGCCAAATATGGCACTAGCCAAATGACTTCCATTGAAATTTTTTAACCTTTGATAAATTTCTACTCTATACCCTATAGTTTGATAGTGTCATTATGGGTTGTATGGACACCTAAGGGGTCATATGGTGTCCTATGACCCCTTAGGACACCATATGACCCCTTAGGTGTCATTATAGGTCGTATGGTGTCGTAAGGGGTCATATGGTGTCCTATGACCCCTTAGGACACCATATGACCCCTTAGGACACAATATTGTGTCGTTATGGGTTGTATGGACACCTAAGGGGTCATATGGTGTCCTATGGGGCCATAAGACACCATATGACCCCTTAGGTGTCGTTATGGGTCATATGGTGTCGTAAGGGGTCATATGGTGTCCTACGACACCTTAGGACACCATATGACCCCCTACGACGCAATAGGGTGTCGTTATGGGTCGTATGGTGTCCTAAGGGATCATATGGTGCCTTATGACACCTTAGGACACCATATGACCCTTTAGGACTCAATATGGTGTCGTTATGGGTTGTATGGACACCTAAGGGGTCATATGGTGTCCTATGGGGACATAGGAAAGCATATGACCACTTAGGTGTCGTTATGGGTCGTATAGTGTAATCCAAGACACAATATGGTGTCATTATGGGTCGTATGGTGTCCTAAGGGGTCATATGGTACCGTATGACCCCTTAGGACACAATATGGTGTCATTATGGGTCATATGGACACCTAAGGGGACATATGGACACCTAAGGGGTCATATGGTGTCCTATGACCCCTTAGGACACCATATGACCCCTTAGGTGTCGTTATGGGTCGTATGGTGTCGTAAGGGGTCATATGGTGTCCTATGACCCCTTAGGACACCATATGACCCCGTAGGACACAATAGGGTGTCGTTATGGGTTGTATGGTGTCCTGAGGGGTCATATGGTGTCTTATGAACCCTTAGGACACCATTTGACCCCTTAGGACACAATATCATGTCGTTATGGGTCGTATGGTGTCCTATGACCCCTTAGGACACCATATGACCCCTTAGGACACAATATGACCCCATACGACACCATACGACCCATAACGACACCTAAGGGGTCATATGGTGTCCTATGGCCCCATAGGATACCATATGACACCTTAGGTGTCGTTATGGGTTGTATGGTGTCGTAAGGGGTCATATGGTGTCCTATGACCCCTTAGGACACCATATGGCCCCCTAGGACATAATAGGGTGTTGTTATGGGTTGTATGGTGTCCTAAGGGGTCATATGGTGTCTTATGACCCCTTAAGACATCATATGACCCCTTAGGATACAATATGGTGTCGTTATGGGTCGTATGGACACCTAAGGGGTCATATGGTGTCCTATGACTCCTTAGGACACCATATGACCCCTTAGGTGTTGTTCTGGGTCGAATGGTGTCGTAAGGGGTCATATGGTGTCCTATGACCCCTTAGGACACCATATGACTCCCTAGGACACAATAGGGTGTCGTTATGGGGTGTATGGTGTCCTAAGGGGTCATATGGTGTCTTATGACCCCTTAGGACACCATATGACCCCTTAGGACATAGTATGGTGTCATTATGAGTCATATGGTGTCCTAAGGGGTCATATGGTGTGGTGTCCTATGACCCCTTAGGACACCATATGACCCCTTAGGACACAATACAACCCAATACGACCCAATACGACACCATACAACCCATAACGACACCTAAGGGGTCATATGGTGTCCTATCGCCCCATAGGACTCCATTTGACCCCTTGGGTGTTGTTATGGGTCATATGGTGTCGTAAGGGGTCATATCGTGTTCTATGACCACTTAGAACACCACATGACCCCCTAGGACACAATAGGGTGTCGTTATGGGTCGTATGGTATCCTAAGGGGTCATATGGTGTCTTATGACCCCTTAGGACCCCATATGACCCCTTAGGACACAATATGGTGTCGTTATGGGTCATATGGACACTTAAGGGGTCATATGGTATGACCTCTTAGGATACCATACAACCCCTTAGGTGTCTCTATGGATCGTATGGTGTTGTAAGGGGTTATATGGTGTCCTATGACCCCTTAGGACACCATATGACCCCCTAGGACACAATAGGGTGTCGTTATGGGTTGTATGGTGTCCTAAGGGGTCATATGGTGTCTTATGACCCCTTAGGACACTATTTTACCCCTTAGGACACAATATGGTGTCATTATGGGTCGTATGGTGTCCAAATGTCATATGCTATCCTATGACCCCTTAGGACACCATATGATCCCTTAGGACACAATACGACCCAATACGACACCATATGACCCATAACGACACCTGAGGGGTCATATGGTGTCCCATGACCCCATAGGACACCATATGACCCCTTAGGTGTTGTTATGGCTTGTATGGTGTCATAAGGGTTCAAATGGTGTCCTATGACACCTTAGGACACCATATGACCCCCTAGGACACAATTGGGTGTCATTTATGGGTTGTATGGTTTCCAAAGGGATCATATGGTGTCTTACGACCCCTTAGAACATCATATGACCCCTTAGGACACAATATGGTGTCGTTATGGGTCATATGGACACCTAAGGGGTCATATGGTGTCCTATGGGGCCATAGGACAACATATGACCCCTTAGGTGTCGTTATGGGTTATATGGTGTCATAAGGGGTTATATGATGTCCTATGACCCCTTAGGACACCATATGACCCCCTAAGACATAATAGGGTGTCGTTATGGGTCGTATGGTGTCCTAAGGGGTCATATGGTGTCTTATAACCCCTTAGGACACCATATGACCCCTTAGGACACAATGTGGTGTTGTTATGGGTCGTATGGTGTCCTAAGGGGTCATATGGTGTCCTATGACCCGTTAGGATACCATATGACCCCTTAGGACACAATATGGTGTCATTATGGGTCGTATGGACACCTAAGGGATCATATGGTGTCCTGTGGCGCCATAGGACACCATATGAACCCTTAGGTGTGGTTATGGGTTGTATGGTGTCATAAGGGGTCATATGGTGTCCTATGACCCCTTAGGACACCATATGACCCCCTAGGACACAATAGGGTGTTGTTATGGGTCGTATACTGTCTTAAGGGGTCATATGTTGTCTTATGTCCCCTTAGGACACCATATGACCCCCTAGGATAATAGGGTGTCATTATGGATCGTATGGTGTCATAAGGGGTCATATGGTGTCCTATGACCCCTTAAGACACAACAGGGTGTCGTTATGGGTCGTATGGTGTCGTAAGGGGTCATATGGTTTCCTATGACCCTTTAGGACACCATATGACCCTTTAGGACACAATATGGTGTCGTTATGGGTCATATGGTGTCCTAAGGGGTCATATGGTGTCCTGAGGGGTCATAGGACACCATATAGCCCCTTAGGACACAATATGACCCCTAATGACACCTAAGGGGTCATATGGTGTCCTATGACCCATTAAGACTCCATATGGTGTCGTTATGTGTCCTATGGTGTCCTAAGGGGTCATATGCTGTCCTATGACCACTTAGGACAAAATATGGTGTCATTATGGGTCCTATGGTAACCTAAGAGGTCATATGGTGTCCTATGACCCCTTAGGACACCAAATGACCCGTTAGGTGTCATTAGGGGTCATTTTGTGTCCTAAGGGATCATATGGTGCCCTATGACCTCTTAGGACCTAAAGAGAGGAGGGAGTGAGGAAAAAACTGCAGGAAAGAGGTCAGAGAGGGAATTAGATGGGTGTAAGGATGAAGAGGGAGATAGCTCAAGGGATAGGAGAATAAGGGAATTGCGAGAGCTAGAGAGGGGAGGGACAAAGAAGAGTTTGTATCTATTCCACATTTAGCGCACGCCAAATAGGGAGAGTGCCAAATGTGTACATAGAAACCCCCATCTCACCTCTCCCTTCTTTATCTCCCTTCCCTCGTAGTTCCATCTCTCTCTATAAACTAGATCTCATATTCTCTCTCTCCCCTTACCTCTTCTCGGGCTCTTCATTCTTATAGATACATACTATTCTTTGTCCCTCCTCTTTCTAGCTCTCACAATTCCCTTATTCTGCTATCCCTCGAGCTATCTCCCTCTTCATCCACATTTGGCATGCCCCAAATGTGAAATATGGACCACATTTGGGGCGCGCCAAATGGAATATCCATTCATCACATTTGGCGCAGGCCAAATTGGGTGCTTGCCATATTTAGCGAGCACCAAATGTCCCACTTTGGGAGGGTATCCAACCCAATGGTTTGGACGACCATTTCAGGCTAGAGATGTGTTTTTGTCAGAACATTGAAAATTTTGACATATTTTTTGTCGTGCTCTTTGTTAGGTTTGCACGTGTTTCAATGAAGTTAAAAAAAATACTGTGGTAAACTTGAGCTCCCTCTTAGCTATCCAAAAATGTAATTTATTTCAAATTTTGATTTCGTTAAGTCTTTCATCTATAATTTCTTTTGTTAGTGTGTCCGTTTTTTGTCAAAAACCAACATGCACTATTTTGGGTCTAGATTTTTACACGTCCATCAGATTTTGAAAAAAATTACATTTTTAGAAACTAGACTCCATTCTACACAATTTTAGAAAAAAAGTTTTGAGTTTTGATTTGTTTTCAATGATTTTAGGGGGGAGCATGCTCAAATTTCTATCTTTCAGGATTTGTCCACTTCGAAAATTAGTAAAAAATCATATACTCATTAAAAAATTAGCTAAAAATTCTGGTATAAACTTCAAGGTGTTAGCTAATTTCTCACTGAAGCGATTTTAAAAATTTGAAAACAAAGTTAACATTTTAGGGGGGGCACAACAGACGCTATGTTATGTTTTTTGCATAAAAACAGGACCACTTTTTGTGGCCCCCCTTTTTGAAGCCCTTAATCTCCACCATTTTCAAAAAAAATTAGTAGTTTAGAAAGTAGACTTGAAGCACTTTGACTCTTGTTCTTATTGCATCTTCAAATTTGGAGTGTAACTATCTTCAATTTGTCATTGAAGTTCAGACTTTGCTAATTTCAGAAAAAAAAAGTGGCATCTTAAGACCCCCTTTTGGTACCACAACTTGGTGCACATACCCAGTGGTATATATTCACTACACCTTGGAGGATCTAGGCAAAGAGGAGATCAAAGGCATGTATCAATCTATGATATTGTGTATATTTAGAACAATCAAGCCGGAATACAAGGTCATCGAGGATCTAGGGTTAATCGGTATCCTATACATACCAGAATTCAAGGATGAGGTGATCAGATATGTTCTAAGTAGGGTTTACAATGAATTCATCTGGCTGGATCAGCCCTACATGATTACAAACAAATCTATTCAAGCAGTCACCGACTTACCTAAAGTCGGACAAGAATGTGGTAAGAAGATCTCCAATACTGAGGTTGAGAAGCTCACCAGAGCAACCCATCATGGAAGATCAATGAGGATCAGGACCATCAAGGATACAAATGTGAAGTTTGAAAGCATGATAATCAAATACAAGGTAACTCAATCTACTCAATTGAACTCTATTGCCAGTTCTTGCATCCATGTTGCACACTAGATACCGAGGAATGATGGAAAATATGACTTGTTTGAATGGCTAAGAAGCAAACTTATGTTACTATTCTATGGGCAATTAGAGTTGTATGGGCGCTTCCTACCTTTGTTAACTTCCTACCTTTGTTAGGGAAAATTAAGGGTGTTAAGAAAGGAACTTTTAGATTTGGGAATCTCATTGTCTGTTTAATGCTTTACTTCATAAATGAGCTACCTAGTCTAGGGAAGAAGCATTGGGCTCATGACATACCGGTAGGTATGAAAATCAAGGAAGCAATCACCGGTCTTTGTACCAGAAGGGATGAAAACATTTGGGGATACTTCAAAACTTTTCAAGAAAATATGAGATAGAGGGAGAGTATATCAAAGCACATTGTGGAGAAGTACTCCACTGATATTTGTTTTATGGTTAAAAATGATGGAACTCTCATGGAGGTAGTGGAACCAAGGACCATATGGGTTATTGAGCTTGGATATGAAGTGGATGACAACATTTTGGAACTTTATGCAAAGATGCTACTAGAAGCTCCATTGAATGATAAGACCAAATATTTTAGAACTGCAGAAGAAAAGGCACTTGAAGTCAAAACTAACTTCAACAAGAAAAGAAGAGAGAAGAAAATAGATAAGATGTTTGCATTTGTACAGAATGTAATTCATAGGATATGTACTGAAATAGGTTCAGGATCCAAATCGATAGGAGAAACGAAAACAAAATTGGCAGTGGCTAGTGCTCTAGAGGTGAAGAGGCCTAGAAGTTTCATTTCTACTATCACTTTTGATTTTGATCCAGAGGATAATAAACCTCTAGCATTCGGAAGGGTACAAAGAAAGAAAGTTGACTAGCCACCGGTAGAGGAGAGGAAGGTGGAGCCAAGGAGGAAGCTTGTAAGAAAGGAAACCAAACCTACTATGCCTCCACCTCTGGCAAGGAAGGATATTCAAAAGAGAAAACCAATTACATCCACTCCGGCAACCCCCAGCAAGAACAAGAAGAGTGATGATGCTACTAAATCTGGTAAGGATACAATGACCTATGCTGAATTGACCAAGGATGGTATTTTAAAGAATGTATCCATTTACTATGAAAATTTAGAGGATAATGACTAGAATAAAATTGAATAAACAATTTTGTTACACATAGATATATAAGAAAGCCTTAGTAGAAATTTTGAAGGAAATTCCTCTATCACTGTACAATAAGTTAGATGCTAGAAGACTTGATGCAGTCAAGAGAGATGGAGAAATTAAAGAGGTAAAACTTTTGAATTTGTGTGGTTCAATAAGTAATGAGGAAATGAAGAGATTTATAGATGTTGCTAACAAGACAATTTTTAGTAGCAAACCCCGACAAACAAGTCTAATGATAGGTAGGGTTAATGAGGTTATAAATGAGACCAGAGATGGTTGGTCCAAATTCTTCCAAAAGAATCTAGATTTTCTTACCTTCCATGAAGAATTTGTTAAGGCAACCACTTCCACCACTCTAGATAAATAAACAGGGAAAGGTATTTTGGAAAGTTCTAAACCAATTTCGGATATACCGACAGTAAATAAGGGTGAACAGACACCATCGACAGTTAAGGAGAGTGTACGGTCTATACCGACCAAGAAATTTTTTAAGGCAATGTACAGGGTACTAAAAATATTGTGGACAATACTCCACAAACAGTAATTGATAATGCACCAAGTGGTAGTGCTACCGGTGCAAAAGAGGTTAAGGTAAAGGAGACTATACCGGTTGTTGATGTTGATTCCCCGACGAAGATTTTGGCAATTGACAATTATCAAGTTGAGAAGAAATCAATAACTGAGATGAGTCCCACTGAATTAATGATGGTAGCTACTCAAAAGGTATTAAAGGAGGGATCTGGAGATAAAAGAATAATAGAACAATCAATTATAGTTTTGCACAAACTAATTCTTGATTGTGTGATTGAGAATGAATCAAGCCCTTCTGGCAAGCTTAAGACACCAACTGAGCATATATCTAACAAATTTTAGTCATTGCAGCAAATTTCAGACCGACAGGCACATGAGAGATT
Source organism: Cryptomeria japonica (assembly GCF_030272615.1). NCBI lineage: Eukaryota > Viridiplantae > Streptophyta > Pinopsida > Cupressales > Cupressaceae > Cryptomeria > Cryptomeria japonica. The sequence continues at coordinate 671,228,288 of NC_081411.1, read as the reverse complement.
TACTTTGGCTAAGAGAGCCGCTTTTGACCAAATTATTGAAACAGAGAAGAAGAAAATTGAAGGAAAACTGATTCTTATTGAAAATTGTTTGAAACAATGTACTAATATCTATAGGGTCTCTTTTAATATAGAAATTCTTACAACTAATGTAGATAGCCGATTAAAGGAGTTACATGATATGGTGACTAACATTGCAAATTATTTTGATGGATTGGCCTCACTAACAACATTTGTTGATGGTCAAATTTTGTCTTTGGAGAATCAAATTTTTGCTTTTAAAAAGGAGAGAGAGAAGATCATTCAAAGAGAAAGGAGTCTCAGAGGATTGGTGAGTCTAAGATTGGATTCACTCGATGTACATAAGAGAGAATGTATGGATATGATTGCAAAGCCCACACTGACAAAATCTCAAAGAAGGAAACATTTGCACACTTACTGAGTGGACTGGTATCCATATCTAAAACCTTCACAACCAGCAGGGATACATACTTACAGCTGCTAGACAAGGCTTGCGTAGAAATTTTGAAATTAGTCAAGCTCTAGTAGAATAATCTAAATTTATTCATTCTTTTTTCTGAACCAAATTCTTTCAATTCTTTCAGTGGTCTTTGGCATTGATGCCAAAGGGGGAGTGTATATATGTGAAAAATATCACAAAAATATCAGACAGAAAATATGGGAAAGATATTAGAAGGAGTATATTGCTCAGGGGGAACATGTGCAATATTTTAGTTGGACCAACAAGGAATCCATTTCTCACGAGTGTTGCCATCAATGCCAAAGGGGGAGATTGTTGGTAATTGACACTCATTGGATTCGTATGTTGTAATTGATGGCAACAAGATTCCATTGAAGTGATATACTGGCAGACACCAACATTTGGTATCCAGGGTTACAATTGGCACTAGCATTGGAGCTATCCCACATTAATGGTTCCCACTTTTTCCAATGAAGAAAATTGGCAGACGTCGAGAATTTTTTTGGAGGGAGGTTCGAACGAACTAGGGATGTTAGAGCGAGACCCCCTCTGGCTTCGATCGAACCCACCATCAGACACGGGTTCGATTGAATCCCAGGTGGGTTTGTGGGTTCGATCAAACCATTTAAAATAAATATTTTAAAGGGTTCAATCGAACGGGGGGTTCAATTGAACCCTTTTTAAATTTTTTTTTTTTTTAAACTTCTATAAAAACCAAAAACGACATTTAAACTGTCATTTTCAAGTTTGTATTTTTTTGTGTCCAGAGGGGGTTAGAGAGAACCCGACGTCAGCACCACGTCACCGTGCCCTGTCTGCAGCAGCCATTGCATCTCACCTTTCATCTTTCGACCTACAATATTTCAGGTGGACAAAATAACCTTTTTTTTTGTTTAATAATATCATTTTTTAAATTAAATTTAATTTAAAATTAATAAATAAATTGTTTGTTAATTTATTTTTTAATTAAATAATTGTATATTTATTGTTTTTCAACATTTTTTAAAAACATTTGAAAATTTAGTGTTTTGATTTAATGTCAATTTGTTTTTAAAATTCAATAACTGTATATGTCAATTTGTATAGTGTAAATTAAAACTTACAAAAACATTAAGATAAACATTAGCAAAAAAATAAAATTAGCAAAATGTTACAAATCTACATATAATAAATTAAAGAGTTAGAAAACTTAATAAATTTAAATTTAAAAAAACATTATAAAACTTAGATAACAAAATTAAACAAATTAGACAAAATAAATCCTCTATAATGTAAACCCTTTCACATCCTATTACACACACAACATGACACCTTAGGACCCCTTAAGACCGCATATGCCCCTGATGACACTATACATCCCCTTAGGACTATAGAAGGTCACATAGTGGACCCTAAGGGGTCATATGTGGTCCTCAGGGCTCACGCATGTGTTCTAACACATGCGTGACCCCTTAGGACTGCATGTGACCCCTTATAAAAGCCTAGTGTGTACGACATACCCCTTTGTCCATTACATAGTGTCCTAAGGGGTCATATGTGGTCGTAAGGGGTCACACATGTGTTAACAAATGTGTGACCCCTTAGGACCACATATGACCTTTTATAACATCCTAGTGTGTACGACATACCCCTTAGGATCACATAGTGTCCTAAGGGGTCATATGTGGTCCTAAGGGGTCACACATGTGTTCTAACACATGTGTGACCCCTTAAAACCAGATATGCCCCCTTATAAGATCCTAGTATTAAT